>NW_026985716.1:0-16584 GCF_018555375.3 Anguilla rostrata | reverse complement strand
GCCTGTATTTGGCAGTCTGAATGAATGAGTTATAGAATCATGTATGTCTTGTATGTGTGAGTAACTTGGCATTTTTGTACCTGTTTTTTATGAGATATCATTTCTTTTTGCAAAGCGTTTTATTATGAGAGTGAGAAATGCGAAGTGACCCTGTAAGAAGCGGTTGTGGATTATGGCTATCCTTGTGTGAATTTATACAGTCTGAAGAGCGTGTACTGTTTGCTATATATGTAAAACAGTGGCTGTGACAAAGGGTGCGGTGGCGTAAGTATAAACGCATCGGAAACGCAGGAGAAATATGGCCAGTGTATGTACTCACGGATTTGACGGCCATCCAACGAGCCTTGATTGACAAAAGAATCAGCAAGCCCGTAGAATTAGAGCTCCCTAAGTCGCAACTTGTGTACCCTTCTGTCCTGCTCCATTTTCTGTTATTTCGTGGAGATGCACTTTTAGTGTTTGTAAGGTTTATAAGGCATTTTGATAGGCTTATCTGGAATGAATGAATAGGTAGGAATCCTCTTCGCTGTTTTGCTAAGCTTGAACCGGAAAACTTGATATTGGAGAATAGGAGCAGACGCATAGGCCTATGTCCCAGCAGGCTTTGCATATGAGAAAATAAGAACAGTGTGAGAGAAATTAGGACATGTGATGAGATTGCGTAGTTGAAACAATATGTTTTTAGCAGAATGGGCATGTAGGTGAAGGTTGACATGATCATAGACTATAGTGCGAAGTAAACTTAGGAGCTTAGGTTCCTTATTGAATGGTATATATAACAGTCGGTATAAAGTTTAATTATTAAAGTGGAGGGTTAAGTAATGTGTGAAATTCGTTAAACTGATGTGCTTTTTTCATGTTCAGTACAAGTAGTTATAGTTATGAGTGAGTCATGATTTTAAATGTAATGTTTTAATGGGGAGTTGCAGAACGTACATACGTAGTAATTGTTTGTATGTGGCTAGATAGAGAACAGGGCGAGGTAACATGAATGCAGAAACGTGGGCGTTTGCTGATAAGAAGGTTTTGTACGGTAGACAAGTGAAGAAATATAGTTAGTAGAAACGGCACAGTGGTGAACTGGTGTAACTTTTTAATAAAAGGAATACATTTGCCGTCATGAAATGCATATGGGTGGCCTTGAGTGAGTTTTGGTAAAGCAAATATAAGCGTAAGAAAACGTTAGTGTAAAAGAGGAAATTATCTGCCTGAAGGCGAGGCGGGATTCAATCCTTCAACCGGAGGTTTACCAGTCTGTGACTTTGCTAGTGCAGCACCATGACATAGCTATGCAATGCGTGAAATATCATTAGCAAACCTGTCCGTGGTTTTAAAGAAGAACACAGGCCAGTAAGCACAGAAGAGCTCCCGTTGAATCCATATGGCTTTGCAATATTGTAGCCGGTTAATAACTGAACGTGCAGACGGTACGTCATAATGCAGTGTATACGTTCGGTGAACGGCGGGTAGATATGGTGCAAAAGCAATAATTGAGAAGTAGTAGACAATTATTAATGATTAAAATTATGAATTATAAAATGCAGGTTAAAGAAACATGTCCCTAGCTGGGTTTGAACCTAAGACCCCATATTCCCTAGACTGTAACCTTACCCACTAGGGCACAGGCCAATTAGCTGTTTAAACTGCAAATGGTTCAGAGTAAAAATGCATGGGTATTTTGCGTGTGTATGCGCGTTTTTGATTGGGTCGTGTAGGTCAAGATTTGGCTGATGTCAGTAAAATGTCCAATGGGGAGACATGTTGTTAGTGGGATAGGCGGCAGGAAAAATAATGAGAAGAAAGAGAAGAAGAAGAAGGAGAAAACGCAAAACCCCCTTAGTTTGGGGCTTTATTGTGTAGACATGTGAAGTTGTTTATGAAATCTGTCTGTTGAAATGGGGTCAGAATGTACAGAATTTAATGTTTTTAAGGACTGAGTGTCTGTGGCTGTTGTGGTTATTTCTGTGGGGAACCCTGAAAAGTGCCAAACTCTCGGTGCTGTATAGGTATGTGGCATGCCCCCGCCAAGGCGTAACTTGGCGGGATGGCATACCTGCCATCCCAATGTTCCGAAGATGGACTACTAAAAGCACATCTTAATTACTTCGCCCCGTGCATTCTTACAGTGATGTTTCATGCAGGCTATATAAACGTGGACAACCCGGTGAAAAATATGACTTCATTACCAGGGTTGGAATTGAATTAAAAAAGGAATATAGGCTACCAGTCACAAAACGAAATGGTTGTCACATTGAGAATGGTTGCTCACGCTCATCCTCCTGTCCACTCATATTTATCGACATGAATCCCAATTAATTTGATTGTATGAAAATAATTCATTAAATTTAATGCAAGATAGGCATACCATGTTAGGCCTACAAATTTACTACTGTACATATCATATCAAGTACCAGGACAATTTAGCCCTAAACCTGACTACCTCTGCCAGCAGACTGAAACTAGGGGATCTTTCAGCAAGACAGGGACCCCAAATTCACATTAAAATCCACAAATAAAAAGGTTAATGATGCAGAAGCATCATTGTGCAATGGCTACAACAGTCTAAAGACTGCTGAAACTCCCTGAAAACCTGTGACTCAATTGAACAGCACAGCCCATAAGCACAGATCAACAAAGACATCAGGATCGGGAAAGATTGTGGGTGGAGGAAGAGTCTAAGATCCCTCCCAATGTGTTCTCTGGTCTTATAAGACGTTATGTAAAAAGACTCAGTGCCATTATCCCTGCAAGCGGAGGGTGCACACAGTGCCAAATACAGGGATGCCAATAACTGTGACGCACAATTTTTGTAAAGAAATGTGAGAAATGTGTTATTTTGGTAGTTTCCATTATATCATTAAATATATTCCATATGTTGGACAATGAAAATATACCTCAGCACTGGTAGGCCTACTCCTATATTGAACCGTCTTAGTAATTGTTATCATGGGTGCAGAATATTTTGGAAGGAATTGTATTACTTTACAAGTTTATGGCTCAGTTAAATTCCAGATTTGTCGCTGTCTGTTCTATGAGATTTGATGTGTGTGTGTGTGTGTGTGTGTGTGTGTGTTATAACAAATTCAAACCAATTTAAACAGAATGAACATGCTATATTCACGGGAATCTAATCGAACGGAATTTATATATTACAACAGAGGCAACCAAACAATAAACAAAACAAAAAAAACAACAACAAAATAACGATATGGCAAGTATTTGATCAGGAAAACATAAACCCAGGTACAATCATTACTCAACTGGCAATGTGAAATAGTAACTGGTTGTCCATTGAATAACAGTTAAAGTTGAAGTCCGAGTTTAGTTTAGTTGTCAGGTATCCACGGAAACACAAATCCAGAAAACGTGCCAAAAATAATAAGTCCCGAAACCAAAATTAATGCATAAGTGCAAAAATCTTCTTTCCTCTCCAAAAACAAATAATTAAGCAATGCATTGCATTCAAAGAAGCAAAAAAAAAAAACCCCAAAAAGCTTCGGCTCACCCTCCTGATGCAGTAGAAGAGAATTCTTTTAAAACGTAGGTTCAGCAGGTTACTCGTTTTCTTGTCTTGGAGCTGTGTTGAATAATTGTAGATTGAAAAAAATACAATCCAAACAAAAACGCCAACAAATCTCAGGATTCTTGATTATTTTCTGCTGACTCCCCTTTACTCCATTCTCCGTTGCTACCTCTTGCCCCCAATCTATTTCAAAAAACCTGGCCCATCACCACCTGTTTGCTGCTTGAGCGCAACTCTTAAAGAGCCGGCATACAAATTGCGATACTTCGCAAAGGACTCATTATTGGGATGGCTTGTATGCCTCGGCGGGGCGGCATGCCCCATACCTATACAGCACCGAGAGTTTGGCACTTTTCAGGGTTCCCCACAGAAATAACCACAACAGCCACAGACACTCAGCCCTTAAAAACATTAAATTCTGTACATTCTGACTCCATTTCAACAGACAGATTTCATAAACAACTTCACATGTCCACACAATAAAGCCCCAAACTAAGGGGATTTCGCGTTTTCTCCTTCTTCTCTTTCTTCTTCTTCTTCTTCTCATTCTTATTTTTCCTGCCGCCTATCCCACTAACAACATGTCTCCCCATTGGACATTTCACTAACACCAGCCAAATCTGCACCTACACGACCCAATCAAAAACGCGCATACACACGCAAAATACCCATACATTTTTACTCTGAAACATTTCCAGTTTAAACAGCTAGTCTGCCTGTGGCCTAGTGGGTAAGGTTACAGTCTTGGGAACATGGGGTCTTAGGTTCAAGCCCAGCTAAGGACACGTTTCTTTAACCTACTTTTACCCTCACTAATAATTGTCTACTACTTCTCAATTATTGCTTTTGCACCATATCTACCCGCCGTTCACCGAACGTATATACTGCATTATGACGTACTGTCTGCACGTTCAGTTATTAACCGGCTACAATATTGAAAAGCCATATGGATTCAACGGGAGCTCTTCTGTGCTTACTGGCCTGTGTTCTTCTTTAAAACCACGGACAGGTTTGCTAATGATATTTCACGCATTGTATAGCTATGTCATGGTGCTGCACTAACAAAGTCACAGACTGGTAAACCTCCCGTTGAAGGATTGAATCCCGCCTCGCCCTCAGGCAGATAATTTCCTCTTTTACACTAACGTTTTCTTATGCTTTTATATTTGCTTTACCAAAACTCACTCACGGCCACCCATATGCATTTCATGATGGCAAATGTATTCCTTTTATTAAAAAGTTACACCAGTTCACCACTGTGCCATTTCTACTAACTATATTTCTTCACTTGGCTACCGTACAAAAGCTTCTTCTCAGCAAACGCCACGTTTCTACATTCATGCTACCTCGCCCTGTTCTCTATCTAGCCACATACAAACAATTACTACGTATGTACGTTCTGCAACTCCCCATTAAAACATTACATTTAAAATCATGACTCACTCATAAGTATAACTACTAGTACTGAACATGAGAAAAGCACATCAGTGCAATAGAATTCACACGTCACTTAACCCTCCACTTTAACAGCCAATGTTTTATACCAACTGTTATATATACCGTTCCATAAGGAAACTAAGCTCGCTCATGGTCACTTCATTTACTTTGCATTATAGTCTGTGATCATGTCAACCTTCACCTACATGCCCATTCTGCTAAAAACATATTGTTTCAACTACGCAATTTCATAATTTCATCCTAATTTCTCTCACGCTGTTGTTATTTTCTCATATGCAAAGCCTGCTGGGACATATGTGTCTGCTCCTATTCTCCACTATCAAGTTTTTCGGTTCTAGCTTAGCAAAACAGCGAAGAGGTTTCCCACCTGCAGATAAGCCTATCAAATGCCTTATAAACCTTACAAACACTAAAAGTGCATCTCCATGAAATAACAGACAACGGAGCAGGACAGCAGAGTACACAAGTTGCGACCTAGGGAGCTCTAATTCTACGGGCTTGCTGATTCTTTTCTCAATCAAGGCTCGTTGGATGGCCGTCAAATCCGCGAGTACATACACTGGCCATATTTCACCTGCGTTTCTGTTGCGTTTACACTTACGCCATCGCACCCTTTGTCACAGCCACTGTTTTACATATAGAACAAACCGAAACTGCTAAACAGTACACGCTCATCAGACTGTACAAATTCACACAAGGATAGCCATAATCCACAACCGTTTCTTACAGGGTCACTTCGCATTTCTCACTCTCATAATAAAACGCTTTGCAAAAAGAAATTATATCTCATAAAAAACATGTTTTCAACGTACAAAAATGCCAAGTTACTCACACATACAAGACCACTCTAGGCCTGCCATTAAAAGTATTGATATCAAAATGACGCCAGGTTACGGTACTACAAACAATATAGGCTATCACCAAAATTAAATAAGATGTATTCCAAAGCAATGCTACCCAATATTTCCTCCATTCTTTCAAGTCACTTGGCCCTGTGTGTATAAGAATGCACTACATGGACAGGCCAAACATATGTGTGGATAGCTCTCTCACAGTCAAGATTGATTGAATAGGCATCTATATGTCCAATTTGTGTTGGTATGTATTTCGCTGCCCAGCCTTTCTGTTGCGTGAATGATAGTATGTTTCTTGGTATAAGTGTGTGTTTGTAAATGTGAATGTAACATGCTGCTAGGGAAATGTCCCCATGGGGATAAAGTAGTTCTCTATGTATGTATGTACAATATGTGTTTTACATGCAGTATTTATTGTACGTAGCAAATATACAATCACTTGTATATGTACTGAAATTTAGTTCAGAAGCAAGTATAAACATATGTTTTCTGGAGAAATATGCTTCCTGCAGTTACTCAGCAGCAGTTTTCTACATGAATTTCAATGTGTTCCATGAGGCAATTCGAAATATTTGACTCTGTGATCTGACACAAAGTTTGCATGACATTGTAAAATGGTAAGATTACAAAACACAGGGCCAAGTGACTTGAAAGAATTGAGGAAATATTGGGTAGCATTGCTTTGGAATACATCTTATTTAATTTCGGTGAGGCAAGATAGCCTATATTGTTTGTAGTACTGTAACCTGTCATTTTGATATCAATACTTTTAATGGCAGACCTGGAGTGGTCTTGTATGTGTGAGTAACTTGGCATTTTTGTACGTTGAAAACGTGTTTTTTTATGATATCAATACATAGGCTACATTGAGTATATCAGTGGGATAAAATACAAAAATAACATAATATGGTGTGTACATATTTGAATGCACCAAACGTAATTTAATTACCTTTTTGTGTTACACATTTACATTATGTGGCCCTCACAGTGTATTATTATGTCTGTGCGTTATCATGTTCTTCTTGTGTGTATTTACAGGTCTGCCAATTTGGGTCAGAACCCATTTGTGAATCTGATCTGGTGTGTTCAGGTGTCCTGAGACAGGGGGCGCTGTTTCTAAAATGAGTTCCTCAGAGGAGACCGAGACTGACGATGGAAACCACGGCCCTGCGAGAAAGAGGTAAAAATGCATGGATCAGAGAGTTAATGTGCTGTGAGTTAGAGCTGCAGTAAGAAGATGAGTTTAACTAGAAGCTATGTCTCCATGTGCTGTGAGTTAGAAATGCAGTAAGAGGATGAGCTTAACTGGAAGCCCTGTCTCCATGTACTGTGAGTTAGAGCTGCAGTATGAGGATGAGTTTCACTGGAAGCTCTGTCTCCATGTGCTGTGAGTTATACCTGTAGTAAGAGTATGAGTTTAACTGGAAGCTGTGTCTCCATGTACTGTGAGTTAGAGCTGCAGTAAGAGGATGAGTTAAACTGGAAGCTCTGTCTCCATGTGCTGTGAGTTAGAGCTGCAGCAAGAGAATGAGTTTAGCTGGATGCTCTGTCTCCATGTGTTGTGAGTTAGAGAGCTGCAGTAAGAAGATGAGTTTAACTGGATGCTCTGTCTCCATGTGCTGTGAGTTAGAGCTGCAGTAAGAGGATGAGTTTAACTGAAAGCTCTGTCTCCATGTGCTGTGAGTTAGAGCTGCAGTAAGAGGATGAGTTTAACTGGAAGCTCTGTCTCCATGTGCTGTGAGTTATACCAGTAGTAAGAGGATGAGTTTAACTGGAAGCTCTGTCTCCATGTGCTGTGAGTTAGAGCTGCAGTAAGAGGATGAGTTTAACTGGAAGCTCTGTCTCCATGTGCTGTGAGTTAGAGCTGCAGTAAGAGGATGAGTTTAACTGGAAGCTCTGTCTCCATGTGCTGTGAGTTAGAGCTGCAGTAAGAGATGAGTTTAACTGGATGCTCTGTCTCCATGTGCTGTGAGTTAGAGCTGCAGTAAGAGATGAGTTTAACGGGAAAGCTCTGTCTCCATGTGCTGTGAGTTAGAGCTGCAGTAAGAGATGAGTTTAACTGAAGCTCTGTCTCCATGTGCTGTGAGTTAGAGCTGTCGTAAGAGGATGGGTTTAACTGGAAGCTCTGTCTCCATGTGCTGTGAGTTAGAGCTGTAGTAAGAGGATGAGTTTAACTGGAAGCTTTGTCTCCATGTTTTGTTCACAGGCTTCGGGTAGAGAGGGCCGGGTCACCTGTACCCAGCTGTCTGTCTATGAAGAGTGATCATTCAATCCCTCTTCCAATCAACTTCAGAGGAGAGTTCACAGGTGATCAAAGGTAATTATACAAGTTCACATTGACACTATTGTTGAATTAAATTTAATTGCCAACTTTCAGGTGTAGTGGGGAGAAGGATAGCACGTTCAGGTCCACATGGGTGTATTAAATCATTTTAAAGTGTCATGATGTGTTTTAGGCCTTTTCCACACGTATATGGATTTTTTAAAAACGTAGTTTTTTCCTTTTGTTTTGGCCTCCCGTCCACACGAAAATGGCGTTTTAAGTCACTAAGAACTAAGCTTTTTGAAAACGCCTTCCAAGGTGGAGATTTTTCAAAACTCTGGTTTCTCTGACTTTGTGTGGACAAGAAAAACGGAACTTTATGAAAACGCTGACATCATGACGTCAACTCGCGCATCTGTTACCATGGCAATTTGTGTATTGCGCATGCGGCAATCGTTTTAGCGTTCTCGTGTGGAGGGAGATATTTTTTAAAACACCGGTCGTGTGGATGGGATTTTTTTTTTTTAAACGGAGGGGTAAATAACTACTTTTTCAGATTAATCCATATACCTGCGGACAGGGCCTTATATCAGACTCAGATGTGCTGTGAGTTAGAGTTGCAGTAAGAGTATGAGTTTAACTGGAAGCTCTCTCTCCATGTGCTGTGAGTTAGAGCTGCAGTAAGAGTATGAGTTTAACTGGAAGCCCTGTCTCCATGTGCTGTGAGTTAGAGCTGCAGCAAGAGTATGAGTTTAACTGGATGCCGTCTCCATGTGCTGTGAGTTAAGCTGCAGTAAGAGATGAGTTTAACTGGAAGCTCTGTCTCATGTGCTGTGAGTAGAGCTTGCAGTAAGAGATGCGTTAACTGGAGCTCTGTCTCCATGTGCTGTGGTAAGCTGAGTACGAGATGAGTTTAACTGGAAGCTCTGTCTCCATGTGCTGTGAGTTATAACTGTAGTAAGAGGATGAGTTTAACTGGAAGTTCTGTCTCCATGTGCTGTGAGTTAGAGCTGCAGTAAGAGATGAGTTTTACTGGAAGCTCTGTTCCATGTGCTATGAGTTAGAGCTGCAGTAGGAGGATGAATTTAACTGGAAGCTCTGTCTCCAGTGTGTGAGTTTGAGCAGTAAGAAGATGAGTTCAAGTGGAGTTCTATCTCATGTCTGTGAGTAGGCTGCAGTAAAGGATGAGTTAAACTGGAGCTCTGTCTCCATGTGCTGTGAGTTACTGCAGTAAGAGGATGAGTTTAGCTGGATGCTCTGTCTCCATGTGTTGTGAGTTAGAGAGCTGCAGTAAGAGATGAGTTTAACTGGATGCTCTGTCTCCATGTGCTGTGAGTTAGAGCTGCAGTAAGAGATGAGTTTAACTGAAGCTCTGTCTCCATGTGCTGTGAGTTAGAGCTGCAGTAAGAGGATGAGTTTAACTGGAAGCTCTGTCTTCATGTGCCGTGAGTTAGAGCTGCAGTAAGAGATGAGTTTAACTGGAAGCTTGTCTCCATGTGCTGTGAGTCAGAGTCCTGCAGTAGAGAGAGTTACTGGAGCTCTGTCCCACTGTCTGTCTTGAAGAGGTGATTCATTCATGCTTATAGAGCTCAGTAAGAGGATGAGTTTCACTGGAGCTCTGTTCCATGCTATGAGTTAAGCTGCAGTAAGAATTAATGACTTCTAGGAGTTTGGGATAAAACGTGAAGATCCAGTGTAGTTTTGGGTTCTAGTGGGGTGTCCATGTACCGAGTTAGAGCTCTATAAGAGGATGTTTAACTCCTTGTTATAGTGTCATGATGGTTCTGAATTCCATGTGCTGTGAGTTAGAGCTGCAGTAAGAAGATGAGTTAACTGGAAGCTCTGTCTCCATGTGCTGTGAGTTAGAGCTGCGATATGTAAGATTTTGAGTTAACTGGAAGTTGTTTCGATGTGCTGTGAGTTAGAGCTGCAGTAAGAGGATGAGTTTAACTGAAGCTCTGTCTCCATGTGCTGTGAGTTAGAGCTGCAGTAAGACGATGAGTTTAACTGGAAGCTCTGTCTCCATGTGCGTGAGTTAGAGCTGCAGTAAGAGGATGAGTTTAACTGGAAGCTCTGTCTCCATGTGCTGTGAGTTAGAGCTGCAGTAAGAGGATGAGTTTAATGGAAGCTCTGTCTCCATGTGCTGTGAGTTAGAGGTGCAGTAAGAGGATGAGTTTAACTGGAAGCTCTGTCTCCATGTTTTGTTCCAGGCTTCGGGTAGAGAGGGCCGGGTCACCTGTACCCAGCTGTCTGTCTATGAAGAGTGATCATTCAATCCCTCTTCCAATCAACTTCAGAGGAGAGTTCACAGGTGATCAAAGGTAATTATACAAGTTCACATTGACACTATTGTTGAATTAAATTTAATTGCCAACTTTCAGGTGTAGTGGGGAGAAGGATAGCACGTTCAGGTCCACATGGGTGTATTAAATCATTTTAAAGTGTCATGATGTGTTTTAGGCCTTTTCCACACGTAATGGATTTTTTAAAAAACAGTAGTTTTTTCCTTTTGTTTTGGCCTCCCGTCCACACGAAAATGGCGTTTTAAGTCACTAAGAACTAAGCTTTTTGAAAACGCCTTCCAAGGTGGAGATTTTTCAAAACTCTGGTTTCTCTGACTTTGTGTGGACAAGAAAAACGGAACTTTATGAAAACGCTGACATCATGACGTCAACTCGCGCATCTGTTACCATGGCAATTTGTGTATTGCGCATGCGGCAATCGTTTTAGCGTTCTCGTGTGGAGGGAGATATTTTTTAAAACACCGGTCGTGTGGATGGGATTTTTTTTTTTTTAAACGGAGGGGTAAATAACTACTTTTTCAGATTAATCCATATACCTGCGGACAGGGCCTTATATCAGACTCAGATGTGCTGTGAGTTAGAGTTGCAGTAAGAGTATGAGTTTAACTGGAAGCTCTGTCTCCATGTGCTGTGAGTTATAGCTGTAGTAAGAGGATGAGTTTAACTGGAAGCTCTGTCTCCATGTGCTGTGGGTTAGAGTTGCAGTAAGAGGATGAGTTTAACTGGAAGCTCTGTCTACTTGTGCTGTGAGTTAGAGCTGCAGTACGAGGATGAGTTTAACTGGATGCTCTGTCTCCATGTGCTGTGAGTTAAAGCTGCAGTAAGAGGATGAGTTTAACTGGAAGCTCTGTCTACTTGTGCTGTGAATGAGAGCTTCAGTAAGAGGATGCGTTTAACTGGATGCTCTGTCTCCATGTGCTGTGAGTCAGAGCTGCAGTACGAGGATGAGTTTAACTGGAAGCTCTGTCTCCATGTGCTGTGAGTTATAACTGTAGTAAGAGGATGAGTTTAACTGGAAGTTCTGTCTCCATGTGCTGTGAGTTAGAGCTGCAGTAAGAGGATGAGTTTTACTGGAAGCTCTGTTTCCATGTGCTATGAGTTAGAGCTGCAGTAGGAGGATGAATTTAACTGGAAGCTCTGTCTCCATGTGGTGTGAGTTTAGACGAAGTAAGAGATGAGTTAACTGGAAGTTCTTCTCCATGTGCTGTGAGTTAGAGCTGCAGTAAAGGATGAGTTTAACTGGAAGCTTGTCTCCATGTGCTAGTGAGTTAGAGCTGCAGTAGAGGATGAGTTTAACTGGAAGCTCTGTCTCCATGTGTGTGAGTTAGAGCGCAGTAAGAAGATGAGTTAACTGGAAGTCTGTCTCCATGTGCTGTGAGTTAGAGCTGCAGTAAAGAGGATGAGTTAAACTGGAAGCTCTGTCTCCATGTGCTGTGAGTTAGAGCTGCAGTAAGAGGATGAGTTTAACTGGATGCTCTGTCTCCATGTGCTGTGAGTTAGAGCTGCAGTAAGAGGATGAGTTTAACTGGAAGCTCTGTCTCCATGTGCTGTGAGTTAGAGCTGCAGTAATAGTATGAGTTTAACTGAAAGCTCTGTCTCCATGTGCTGTGAGTTAGAGCTGTAGTAAGAGGATGAGTTTAACTGGAAGCTCTGTCTTCATGTGCTGTGAGTTAGAGCTGTAGTAAGAGGATGAGTTTAACTGGAAGCTTTGTCTCCATGTTTTGTTCACAGGCTTCGGGTAGAGAGGGCCGGGTCACCTGTACCCAGCTGTCTGTCTATGAAGAGTGATCATTCAATCCCTCTTCCAATTAACTTCAGAGGAGAGTTCACAGGTGATCAAAGGTAATTATACAAGTTCACATTGACACTATTGTTGAATTAATTTAATGCCAACTTTCAGTGTAGTGGGAGAAGGATAGCACGTTCAGGTCCACATGGGGTATTAAATCATTTTAAAGTGTCATGATGTGTTTTAGGCCTTCCACACGTATATGGATTTTTTAAAGAGTGTTTTTCCTTTTGTTTGGCCTCCGTCCACACGAAAATGGCGTTTAAGTCACTAAGAACTAAGCTTTTGAAACGCTTCCAAGGTGGAGATTTTTCAAACTCTGGTTCTCTGACTTTGTGTGGACAAGAAAAACGGAACTTTATGAAACGCTGACATCATGACGTCAACTCGCGCATCTGTTACCATGGCAATTTGTATTGCGCATGCGGCAATCGTTTTAGCGTTCTCGTGTGGAGGGAGATATTTTTAAAACACCGGTCGTGTGGATGGGATTTTTTTTTAAATGGAGGGTAAATAACTACTTTTCAGATTAATCCATATACTGCGACAGGGCTTATATCAGACTCAGATGTGCTGTGAGTTAGAGTGCAGTAAGAGTATGAGTTTAACTGGAAGCTCTGTCTCCATGTGCTGTGAGTTAGAGCTGCAGTAAGAGGATGAGTTTAACTGGAAGCTTTGTCTCCATGTGCTGTGAGTTTGAGTTGCAGTAAGAGGATGAGTTTAACTGGAAGCTCTGTCTACTTGTGATGTGAATTAGAGCTTCAGTAAGAGGATGAGTTTAACTGGAAGCTCTGTCTCCATGTGCTGTGAGTTAGAGCTGCAGTAAGAGGATGAGTTTAACTGGAAGCTCTGTCTCTTGTGCGTGATAGAGCTTGCAGTAAGAGGATGGTTTAACTGGATGCTCTGTCTCCATGTGCTGTGAGTCAGAGCTGCAGTACGAGGATGAGTTTAACTGGAAGCTCTGTCTCCATGTGCTGTGAGTTATAACTGTAGTAAGAGGATGAGTTTAACTGGAAGTTCTGTCTCCATGTGCTGTGAGTTAGAGCTGCAGTAAGAGGATGAGTTTTACTGGAAGCTCTGTTTCCATGTGCTATGAGTTAGAGCTGCAGTAGGAGGATGAATTTAACTGGAAGCTCTGTCTCCATGTGGTGTGAGTTTGAGCAGAAGTAAGAAGATGAGTTCAAGTGGAAGTTCTATCTCCATGTGCTGTCAGTTAGAGCTGCAGTATAATGATAAGTTTAACTGGAAGCTGTGTCTCCATGTACTGTGAGTTAGAGCTGCAGTAAGAGGATGAGTTTAACTGGAAGCTCTGTCTCCATGTGTTGTGAGTTAGAGAGCTGCAGTAAGAAGATGAGTTTAACTGGAAGCTCTGTCTCCATGTGCTGTGAGTTAGAGCTGCAGTAAGAGGATGAGTTTAACTGGAAGCTCTGTCTCCATGTGCTGTGAGTTAGAGCTGCAGTAAGAGGATGAGTTTAGCTGGATGCTCTGTCTCCATGTGTTGTGAGTTAGAGAGCTGCAGTAAGAAGATGAGTTTAACTGGATGCTCTGTCTCCATGTGCTGTGAGTTAGAGCTGCAGTAAGAGGATGAGTTTAACTGAAAGCTCTGTCTCCATGTGCTGTGAGTTAGAGCTGTCGTATGAGGATGGGTTTAACTGAAAGCTCTGTCTCCATGTGCTGTGAGTTAGAGCTGTAGTAAGAGGATGAGTTTAACTGGAAGCTTTGTCTCCATGTTTGTTCAGCTTCGGTAGAGAGGGCGGTTTAACCTGTACCAGTCTGTCTTCATGAAGAGTGATCTTCAGTCTCTTCAATCAATCGAGGATGAGTTCAGTGACACGGATCATTATACCAGTTCACATTGACACTATTGTTGAATTAAATTTAATTGCCAACTTTCAGGTGTAGTGGGGAGAAGGATAGCACGTTCAGGTCCACATGGGTGTATTAAATCATTTTAAAGTGTCATGATGTGTTTTAGGCCTTTTCCACACGTATATGGATTTTTTAAAAACGTAGTTTTTTCCTTTTGTTTTGGCCTCCCGTCCACACGAAAATGGCGTTTTAAGTCACTAAGAACTAAGCTTTTTGAAAACGCCTTCCAAGGTGGAGATTTTTCAAAACTCTGGTTTCTCTGACTTTGTGTGGACAAGAAAAACGGAACTTTATGAAAACGCTGACATCATGACGTCAACTCGCGCATCTGTTACCATGGCAATTTGTGTATTGCGCATGCGGCAATCGTTTTAGCGTTCTCGTGTGGAGGGAGATATTTTTTAAAACACCGGTCGTGTGGATGGGATTTTTTTTTTTTTAACGGAGGGGTAAATAACTACTTTTTCAGATTAATCCATATACCTGCGGACAGGGCCTTATATCAGACTCAGATGTGCTGTGAGTTAGAGTTGCAGTAAGAGTATGAGTTTAACTGGAAGCTCTGTCTCCATGTGCTGTGAGTTATAGCTGTAGTAAGAGGATGAGTTTAACTGGAAGCTCTGTCTACTTGTGCTGTGAGTTAGAGCTTCAGTAAGAGGATGAGTTTAACTGGATGCTCTGTCTCCATGTGCTGTGAGTTAAAGCTGCAGTAAGAGGATGAGTTTAACTGGATGCTCTGTCTCCATGTGCTGTGAGTTAAAGCTGCAGTAAGAGGATGAGTTTAACTGGAAGCTCTGTCTACTTGTGCTGTGAATGAGAGCTTCAGTAAGAGGATGCGTTTAACTGGATGCTCTGTCTCCATGTGCTGTGAGTCAGAGCTGCAGTACGAGGATGAGTTTAACTGGAAGCTCTGTCTCCATGTGCTGTGAGTTATAACTGTAGTAAGAGGATGAGTTTAACTGGAAGTTCTGTCTCCATGTGCTGTGAGTTAGAGCTGCAGTAAGAGGATGAGTTTTACTGGAAGCTCTGTTTCCATGTGCTATGAGTTAGAGCTGCAGTAGGAGGATGAATTTAACTGGAAGCTCTGTCTCCATGTGGTGTGAGTTTGAGCAGAAGTAAGAAGATGAGTTCAAGTGGAAGTTCTATCTCCATGTGCTGTGAGTTAGAGCTGCAGTATAAGGATAAGTTTAACTGGAAGCTGTGTCTCCATGTACTGTGAGTTAGAGCTGCAGTAAGAGGATGAGTTTAACTGGAAGCTCTGTCTCCATGTGTTGTGAGTTAGAGAGCTGCAGTAAGAAGATGAGTTTAACTGGAAGCTCTGTCTCCATGTGCTGTGAGTTAGAGCTGCAGTAAAAGGATGAGTTAAACTGGAAGCTCTGTCTCCATGTGCTGTGAGTTAGAGCTGCAGTAAGAGGATGAGTTTAGCTGGATGCTCTGTCTCCATGTGTTGTGAGTTAGAGAGCTGCAGTAAGAAGATGAGTTTAACTGGATGCTCTGTCTCCATGTGCTGTGAGTTAGAGCTGCAGTAAGAGGATGAGTTTAACTGAAAGCTCTGTCTCCATGTGCTGTGAGTTAGAGCTGTCGTAAGAGGATGGGTTTAACTGGAAGCTCTGTCTTCATGTGCCGTGAGTTAGAGCTGCAGTAAGAGGATAAATTTAACTGGAAGCTCTGTCTCCATGTGGTGTGAGTTTGAGCTGAAGTAAGAAGATGAGTTTAAGTGGAAGTTCTGTCTTCATGTGCCGTGAGTTAGAGCTGCAGTAAGAGGATGAGTTTAACTGGAAGCTCTGTCTCCATGTTTTGTTCACAGGCTTCGGGTAGAGAGGGCCGGGTCACCTGTACCCAGCTGTCTGTCTATGAAGAGTGATCATTCAATCCCTCTTCCAATCAACTTCAGAGGAGAGTTCACAGGTGATCAAAGGTAATTATACAAGTTCACATTGACACTATTGTTGAATTAAATTTAATTGCCAACTTTCAGGTGTAGTGGGGAGAAGGATAGCACGTTCAGGTCCACATGGGTGTATTAAATCATTTTAAAGTGTCATGATGTGTTTTAGGCCTTTTCCACACGTATATGGATTTTTAAAAAACGTAGTTTTTTCCTTTTGTTTTGGCCTCCCGTCCACACGAAAATGGCGTTTTAAGTCACTAAGAACTAAGCTTTTTGAAAACGCCTTCCAAGGTGGAGATTTTTCAAAACTCTGGTTTCTCTGACTTTGTGTGGACAAGAAAAACGGAACTTTATGAAAACGCTGACATCATGACGTCAACTCGCGCATCTGTTACCATGGCAATTTGTGTATTGCGCATGCGGCAATCGTTTTAGCGTTCTCGTGTGGAGGGAGATATTTTTTAAAACACCGGTCGTGTGGATGGGATTTTTTTTTTTTAAACGGAGGGGTAAATAACTACTTTTTCAGATTAATCCATATACCTGCGGACAGGGCCTTATATCAGACTCAGATGTGCTGTGAGTTAGAGTTGCAGTAAGAGTATGAGTTTAACTGGAAGCTCTGTCTCCATGT
>NW_026985715.1:0-14647 GCF_018555375.3 Anguilla rostrata | reverse complement strand
TGAAATTTTTTGGTCAAACTTGTCCGTGGTTTTACAGAAGATATTGTAGCCGATTAAGTGAACGTGCAGATGGTACATCATAATGCAGTGTATACGTTCAGTGAAAGCTGGGTAGATTTGGTGCAAAAGCAATTGTTGATAAGTAATAGGCAAATATTAGTGAACAAAAAAAGCACAGTTCAGAAACTTGCTTCCGGCAGGACTTGAACCAGGGACCCTGTGATCTATAGACCATGATATTGAACACTCAGCCACAAAGGAACTAGCTGTTGAGACAGGAAATGTTTTAGAGTAAAAAGATATGTCTATTTTGCATGTGTATGTGAGATTTTGATTGGATCGTGTAGGCGAAGGATTGGCTGGTGTTGGTAAAATGTCCAATGGGGAGACATTTTGTTTGTAGGCTAGGCGGCAGGAAGAAGGAGGAGGAGAAGGAGGAGAAAACGCAAAATCCCCTTAGTTTAGGGCTTTATTGTGTGGACGTGTGAAGTTGTTTATGAATTCTGTCTGTTGAAATGGGGTCAGAATGTACAGAAATTAGTGTTTTTAAGGGCTGAGTGTCTATGGCTGTTGTGGTTATATTTGTGGGGAACCCTGAAGTGCCAAACTCTCAGTGCTGAATTAATATATTAAACTCATATAAAACAAGCTATTTATAATGCCAGAGAAAACACTTAAAGGTTCAAAATATATTTACCTTGTTGCTCCTGATGTAAATTAAGAACAGTTCCTCAGATTAGACCGTCTACCGTAATTTAAACCGGTGAACGTTAGTTGGCTGCCTTGTTTGAAGCTGACTTAAGGTAATAACACTGTAAAAATTAATATCTCTTTACATTTGGTAACGTTACCATACTTATCCATAGCTTGTCGTAACTTTTTCCCAGTTATGATTCAGTTAAATTTGCGGTTATCTTTACCTACCGACGCAGGAAAATAAAACAGCGATTTACCTCATTCAATATTTGCGCGTCTCTCAGCCCGAGAGACTCAAGCAAGCGATTGGTCTTGGTAGACATACGCGCTCTGATTGGCTATCCCCTTCAATTCATTGGTATATTCTTGGTAACGAACAGGGATTTGATTGGATCTCTACCAACAATTACAGAGACTCACGGCTTCCTCGGGTGCCTTTAGAACTGACCTATTTTTGGCCGGACCGCAACAGCGGGGCCAGCCCTACAAACACGAATGTCTGTGATTGACTGACTGAGTGAGTGATAAAGTTACACCGCCCATGTCTGTGACGTTGGCCGGTTCGGTCCACTAGGCTTTAACCTGGTCTTTTTATACGGTCTATGGGTGGCACCCATTTGAGTTATGTGTAATCTAATTGAGCTCATTTTTTCTGGAAAATATACACTCAATTCAACTTTTTTTTGAAGTTGATATTATTACTACTACTACTAATAATAATAATAATTGTAGGAGCCATTCATTTATGTTGGTTTATAATAAGAACGCCAAAAAGATATTATGAAGTTCATTTATTCTGTTCTACATTTAAGTTGAAATTATAATGGAATTTATTGTGTATTTGTTATTTATTGTTTAGTGTGCATTAATTATTTTATGAGTGTGTCCCTCTATAGGAGAAGGGGGAATAAATTATATTTAAGATGGTGCGGTGAGGCGGGCCAGCGAGAGTAGACGGGTGCGAGCGGAAACGGTCATTGACCGTGTTTTGCACAACCGAAGTGGACCTGTGGAATCTGGAAAATTTTAAATGGACTTTAATTTTAAGTTTATTATTGCAGTTTTATGTTCATTTGTTTTGTAAATAAATTCAACAAGAGCAACAACAATAATGCATTTTTATTTTCATTACAGCACGCGTCAGACAACTGCACCCAACTCCCAGTGAAGTGGATAAAAGTGGGAAATGTTTACTGGAACATAGGAAACAAAAGGACAGAAACTTAACCTATTTTTACCACTACAATAATAGTAATAGTAATAACCATAATAATTTGTTTTTAATGACATTTAACGTGATATTACATTACATTACATTACAGGCATTTGGCAGACGCTCTTATCCAGAGCGACGTACAACAAAGTGTATAACCATAACCAGGAACAAGTATGACGAAACCCCTAGAGAGAAGTACCGGTCCAAGTGCAGGGAACAACCGCATAGTTCAACTTGGACCCTGAAGGTTAAACTGATTAACACTAACACAACGAGAATGGCAACAACGCAATCTATGGAAAAAATACAAGCAGTAGTTAAGACAGTTAATGCACCTAAGTCACCTACGAAACAGCTGCCTAGTTACAACCCTAAGCTTACAGTCATTTACAGGGGGGTAGGGAGGGATGGGGAGAGGTGCAGCCTGAAGAGGTGAGTCTTCAGTCGTCGTTTGAAATGGGTCGGTGTCTCATGGTAGGCCTACCATAATATGAAGGCGTTCAAAACCTGACAACCTTTTATAAAACCTATTAAAGAAACCACCACTAGATGGAGCCACATGCTCAATAGTCACTGAAGTCAGCATTCAGATTATGGCTAATGTTTCTCAGCTTGACAGTTGCTTTTGCAATCAAATGTCTTCATCTGCATATGAATTGGTTCAAGTAGCTTAACAGCAATCTTATCTTACTGTAAAATATTGTCTCAGTTATGTCAAGTTATATATTTCTACTTTAAAAAATAAAACTGGAACGCACTCAGACACCAGAGAGCCATCAGGCACCAGCCACACCTAATACCAGCTGATCTGGCTGCTCCAGCTGTCTGTGTCACACTGGGCTGCCTGTGCTGCATCCCTGCATATTGCATACTCCTGTGCTACTACTACTGTGACATTTGCAATGTTTCTAACTTTCTATTGTCTGCGTCTATGATGCCCTTTAACACAACACAGTGCTGCAATCCACATTTCTCTACAGGGACAATAAAGTCAAGTCAAGTTCAGTAGAGATGGCTTATATGAAATCCACTGTATTTTCCATGTGCAAGTAATTTCTGTTACAAAGGTCACAAGTATTTATCTATAACCTTTATATGTATAGGAAAAACTAGTTCTAAGTGCATCAAGTTAAGGCCATTTTAGAAAGTGCCATGCGATTTCTGAAAACATTTAAAGAGCATTATACATACTCTCCACACTGGAGGACATCTTGTGCATGTAGAGGCATTGTTATGGGCTCTGTTGTGGAGTTTCATGATTTTCCTCCAGGATCAGCGTGTCTCACTTTGCAAGTCTGATAGATGACTTGCTATATGTGAGAAGGAATCTGAATAAGATCATCTAGAAATTGTTGTGTATATGAAAATAACCTCTATATTATAATTGTGGGTGTTGGTCATGTGCGGTCACAACAGAACTAAACAATGCCTTTAGAATCAGGTTTCTGGGGGAGCTTATGATATGCCTGCTCCTAGGATAAAAAGTCAGATTATTAAAATATGAATAAAATCCAAACAGTTTATGAGTGAAGACCACACAGCACCGAGCGGCCCCAAAAGTACAGGAAGCATAGATAAACCCTTCAGACGTGGCCTTAAAACCATTTGAGCATAGATTTTGTACATGAGATGTGATGCACAAGTCAGCATGTGCCTGTTTACTCTGTACATTCAGATCAACCAGCCTGAGTCCATGTTCAGAGCAGGAATGCTGTATAATGTGTGTGTGCTTACACGCCGATATGAATCATCACTCCTGACCAGCAGGATGGCTGTAGGATGGTGTTAACTCTGCTCCTGTTGTCTGTCATCCACGTTAGCCAGGGGGAATCTTCTGGAAACCGCCAACAACTCTGGGAGACCCCCTTGAAACCGATGTCAGATCAGGGAGTCTCAGACAAGCAAATTCATTACAAACTACAAATTTGTTCGCAGCGTCAGTGTGTGCACTGAGTCGGGGAAGGATTACTACTCTACAGGGTTCCAAAGAAAAACTGCCACGTTATGGGGTAATAATGGGGGGAAACAATATTTACGACAACGTTATCGCTGTCTTTGTCGCCTCCAATCATGAAATTCAACCACCTAAGCTACTGCTGTAAGCAACCCAAACTCCAACTAACCGTTGTACTGTGGCAAGGTGAGTGCCACCGCTCGCGTATAGAGAGAGAGACGAGTTCGAAGTAATCACTTCTTTTTTATTTGTAGCCGAACACACAGCTTTTCGTTCACCCGGTTACATGGGGTTTTTACAATACAATCGCCGTACTGCCGTACTTCCTCCGTCACCAGCCTCGGCGAACGCCTTTTAAAACACCCAGGCTCACTGTCAAGGTAATCAGCACATCGTTAAACAATTAAACATTTAAAGAGCGGTGCTGATTAGCAACCTCAGCTGTGGCGCAGAGTCCGAGAGCCGCCCCGCCCACTCTCTCTCTGCAGCCAACGCACAAACCACGCCCCCCCCACCACATACCCCCACCGCCCGACTTAGGCCGGGGAGCCATCCGGCCGATGACCGACCCCCCCCCCCCCCTTTAGAGGCGAGAAAAGAAGTCCGCCACCACCATCTGCGCTCCCGGCCTATGAACCACCTTGAAATTAAAGGGCTGCAGAGCCAGATACCAACGGGTGATTCGCTCGTTGGCATCCTTCATGCGGTGGAGCCACTGGAGGGGAGCGTGGTCCGAACAGAGGGTGAATGGGTGACCGACCGCCCACCGGATGGCGAGGCACTCCTTTTCAATTGTGCTGTACCTCGCCTCCCGCTGGGATAATTTCCGGCTGATGTACAGCACCGGGAAATCGACTCCATCCACCTGCTGGGTCAAAACGGCCCCCAGCCCTCTGTCCGAGGCATCGGCCTGCAGGGTAAAGAGAGAAATTAGGGGTGTATGGAGTTCTGCTCGCAGGTCCATAACGTATTGTACCTCACTTTTACTGGGGCTTGGACCGTCCTCCCAGCTTTCTTTAACTAGGTCCAATATTGCCCGAGGCTTTCTACCGAATAATAACTCAAAGGGAGAAAATCCCGTGGAGGCCCGGAGAACCTCCCGCACTGCAAATAATAGAGGGACTACCCATGTATCCCAATTCCGGCTATCGTCGTGAACGAACTTCCGAATCATGGACTTCAAAGTCCTATTAAACCGCTCAACGAGCCCGTCCGTTTGGGGATGGTACACGCTGGTTCTAATAGGCCGGACGCCCAATAAGCCGCACAGCTCGTTTAGTGTGCGTGACATAAACGAAGTGCCCCGGGCAGTTAGAACCTCTTTCGGGATTCCGACACGGGAGATAATCTGAAACGGAGCCTGTGCAACACTTTTAGCTGAAATATTGCGCAACGGCACTGCTTCGGGATACCGGGTCGCATAATCCACTAAGACCAATACAAAACGGTATCCCTGGGTGCTCCGTTCAAATGGGCCGATGAGGTCCATAGCGACTCTATCAAACGGGACCTCTATTAAGGGTAGGGGACGCAACGGCGCTTTTGGGGTGGCTGGGGCTGGTGGCTGGCGTTCACTAATTGACATTCAGGACAGGACGCACACCACCGGCGTACGTCCAACCAAATGCCCAGCCAATAAAACCGAGCCATTATACAGTGTAGTGTCTTATCATACCCTAAGTGTCCCGCCATGGCGTTGTAATAAGCCGCCTGGAAAACCATTTCCCGGTGGCTTTTTGGTACCAACAATTGGGTCGTTTCTTCACCGGTCTGAGCGTCACGATACACTCCATACAACCTGTCCCTAATGATAGAAAAATAAGGGTGAGAGAGTACTGCGTCGGGGCGCACCTGCTGACCATCAATGCGCATCACTTGGTCATAGGCAAAGCGTAAGGTGTCGTCCCGAGACTGCTCGAGTGGGAAATCCTCCATGGGGTGGAACACCGGGACCCGGGGAGTCTCAACCTGAGACTCACCTGGGTCTGCCCCCCCCTCGGCCGTGTCGGACAGACGTCACACGTCCATATCAGTCGTGGTCACACCCCAAACAGGTTCCCAGAAATCTTTCGAAACTCCGCCCAATCAGTGCCCAAAATTAGGGGGTGCGAGAGCCGGGAGCTGACCGTAGCCTTCAGAATATGCGTTTTTCCCTGGTAACGAATTTCCACGGGTACTACAGGATACTCGTGCACATCCCCGTGCACACGCCGAACGGAAACCCAGGACGCCTTTACCAATGCCTCGGATCGAACTAGGCTTCGTTGTATCATGGACTGCATAGCCCCTGAGTCCAACAGCGTCCGGTTTTCACTCCCTTGCACCCTTACCGGGATGCAGTACGCTCCCTCTGGATCGGGAGCGGAAGTGGGCGGTCCGACCACCCGGACCAGCTGCCCCACTTCCATGATCGGACAGTCGCAGCGCAGATGACCCGGCTGCCCGCACCGCCAACACCCCAGTCGGAGCGCCTGGGGAGCCCTCTGCGAGGCGGAGCCCCCTGCCACTGAGCCTGGGTCTGTAGAGGGAAAATAAGCAGAGGGGAAATTAGGTCGAGGGAGGGGAGGGGTCGAGGCACGGGGAAGAGGAGAAGGGCCAGCACGAAGAGGGGGTCTCCTCCGGGGAGCCAGTTCCGGCAGCTCTTGCTGCTGGGAGCCAGGGTAAAGCACCAGGTGGTCCTCCACCAGCGTGACTGCCCCGTCTAAATTGGTTGGTCGGTGGCACCGAACCCAGTTGGCCGTCCCTTCCGGCAGCCCCTCCACGAACCGCTCCAGGACGACCTGCTCGACGCCCCCCCCCCGCGGACCGGATTTCCGGCTGTAGCCACTGCCGGGCCATGTCGGTCAGGCGTTGCGCGTAGGCGAAGGGCCGGTCTCCCGCCCTCAAGTTTGCCTCCCGGAACCGGAGCCTCTGATCCTCCAGGCTGCAGCCCAGCCGGTCCAGAACCGCCCTCTTGACGGAGTTGTAATCGGCCCGGGCGCCGGGAGGCAGCCCATGCGCCGCCTGTTGAGCATCGCCAGTTAAGAGGGGCAGGAGACGTACCACCCACTCCACCAAGGGCCACTTTGTGGAGTTGGGGACGGGACTGGTGGTCCTGGGAGCTGGCTTCGCCGGCGGCCGCCAGCTATTGCAGCGCCTGCATCTGGAGGGAGGCTTGTGCACGCAGCGCCTCCATCTGCTCAGCGTGCACCGCTGCCTGCCTTTCCTGCATCTGAGCCATCCCCTCTAGCATCCGCGCCAGCGCTACGAGAGGCTGTGCTACCTCTCCCCGGTTCAGGTTAGGATCCATCCCGGACTCTACTTCGCGTGGCTGGTGGGCTGAACCGTTTCTGCTTTCTTCTCTCGATACCAGACTCTCCCCCCCGTACGGGCCACCACTGTGGCAAGGTGAGTGCCACCGCTCGCGTATAGAGAGAGAGAGAGACAAGTTTGAAGTAATCACTTCTTTTTTATTTGTAGCCGAACACACAGCTTTTCGTTCACCCGGTTACATGGGGTTTTTAAAATACAATCGCCGTACTGCCGTACTTCCTCTGTCACCAGCCTCGGCGAACGCCTTTTAAAACACCCAGGCTCACTGTCAAGGTAATCAGCACATCGTTAAACAATTAAACATTTAAAGAGCGGTGCTGATTAGCAACCTCTAACAGCTGTGGCGCAGAGTCCGAGAGCCGCCCCGCCCACTCTCTCTCTGCAGCCAACGCACAAACCACGCCCCCCCCACCACATCTATATATACAGTTTAACTTGTAGGCTACAGTTGAGGCCAAAAGTTTACATGCACCTCGGCTAAAGACATTCAAACTCAATTTTTCACAACTCCACACATTTCATGTTACCATGTACATAATGAAATCTCAACACAAATGTCAAGGTTCAGGGGGGTTAGGACCCAGGTGCAGAGTGAAAAACACACAAAACTCAAAAGGATAGATAC
This sequence comes from Anguilla rostrata, assembly GCF_018555375.3. Classification (NCBI taxonomy): domain Eukaryota; kingdom Metazoa; phylum Chordata; class Actinopteri; order Anguilliformes; family Anguillidae; genus Anguilla; species Anguilla rostrata. The sequence continues at coordinate 6,844 of NW_026985715.1, read as the reverse complement.
AAATAAGGACTTTACTACAACAACAAAGAAAGGCGAACACAAACAGGAAACAGATAAGGCCACGAGGGGCAAAACAACAAACTCAAAAAATTCTTAAGAACAAAAAAACACAGAACAGAGGCAGGAAGGGTAAAAGCACGTGGAACACACAGGCAAACACACAAAAGAAACACAAGAAGATGCATCCAGGTTCGGAACAAGCACAAGTCAGAAACAAACACAAGGAACCAGCACCCGAGTCAAGCGGACAAAGAACTTAAATAGACAGGGGTAACAAGACACAGGTGAACTCAAAAAACAATCAAACCAGAGGGAAGGGAAAACGAGAGGCAGGTGGGGATGATGATTAAATAACGAGACAATAATAAAATAATTGAAGGCAATAATACAATTAACCAACAGGGGAACGAGCAGGACACAAAACAGAAGTGCCGACATCTGGCGGCCCAACAGGGAAAAACAGACAGAAACACAGAACTATGACGAAAAACACGTTTTCAATGTACAAAAATGCCAAGATACTCACCCACACAAAGCACTCTCTATAAGCCTGTAATTAAAACTTGCAAAATCTAGGCCTTTAAACGTTTTTTGACATCAATACTTTTCATATAAAAAAGGGGTGGGGCAGTGAATAAATAAATACATATAATAATGGCAAATATTGTGGCCTATTAAAACATTGTTTAATCTTACAAAACTATCCAGACATTTTCCCAATTAATGTACCGTATGGCTGTGGGTTGCATAAAGTTTAGCACAGTGGTGTCAAACTCGTGCCATGGAGGGCCGTGTGTATGCAGGTTTTCATTCCAACCAATTAATGCTGCCTTAATTGAGTCCAATTACTCATTCAGCCATATGCGTTTAACTGCATTGAAGCACAGAATATAAGAAAATTTTTATTTAGACAATGCGGGTCACCATAGACGTCGGGTCACCATTGTGCACAAACCTGCATCCCTAATTCAGCAAATAATTTAACTAATTATATAATCAAAATCTGAGGCTGGAATGAAAACCTGCATACACACGGCCCTCCATGGCAACGAGTTTGACACCACTGGTTTAGCACAATAGTACCATTTATTTTACAATGTAAAAATCATATTTGTGAATAATAAAAATAAGAATAAGAATAATTTTATTCCAAACAGCACCCAAAGCACTGGATGCAGACAATTGTTCAAACATAGTGTCGCCATCTTCACAATTTCAGGTGTAACAGCTGAATAGCGAAATTTCCGTGATGGGTGTTTCACTTTCATGTGACACACACATTGAATGACAACATTCTCAGCATAGAATGAGACCATCTAACTGCTCATGATATTAGCTCTCCAACAACACCAAACATAACTTTACTGCATATTATATTGGCTAAATAGTTTAGAGAAAGACCATGAAACAAAGTCCTGGAACCAAAAACACTTAAGTGTGCCAGGAATCTGCTAAGATAAGAACCTGCTGGAAGGAGACGTTAAATCCAAACATCAATATAATTCACGAGTTGTTGAATAGGCCTGATATATGTATGTACTAAAATTTGGCAAAGATCTACATGGATTAAATATTTGTTTCTTCTGAATGACTTATTAAATACCGTGACTGATTCAGCTAAGAAATAGTATAAATATATAAAACTCCGCCCATCGAACATTCAGTTGAGCCAGTAAGTAAGGAAATGCGGTCCAAAAGAGAAACTGAAACTTAACGGTCATTTTAAAAACGGAGGAGAAAGAATCCCCAGGAAAGAAGGAATTAAATTAAATGTAAAAAACGGAGTAAACAGTCTATTGTGGAGTGGAACTGAGGTAAGAGAAGCTGAAGGTAAAGGGCTGCGGGGAGGAATGGGAATCTGTAGGTATAATCGCATTAACCAGCGTAATTCAGAAAAACTGACAACTGGCAATAAAATGGTGTGTTTAAGGCGTAGCCTGATAAGCTAAGAGCTCACACGGAGTCCGAACAAACCATTTAGACCAGAAAGTAATATTGAAATAACCTTTCAGAAAGTTTACTTCAGTAGCCTAATTTTTGATATTCCATGACCAATTCTACCTCGTGAGGAGGTAGCCTAGCGAGTCGGAGGTCACAGGACTTGTTGCTTGTTGTTGACATTTTGACACTGCAGTGTAAACCCGGATTTTGTTTTTAATTAAACAATTAAGAGGTTGTTACTTATTATTTTATGTTTTATAGGAAATCATTCCCATTACTAAATCAAATGAATTGTTTTGCAATATTGAGGCAAAATATACAGTGGAGTGATTATATTAGGTAGAGATTACTCTATATGTCATTTCATTTCAACTTTATTCAAGACTCATCTTAAAAAGAGGTCTGTAGCAGGTAAAATAGACAATACAGATAATGGCACATGATACATGTTATCATCTTACTCAGGGGCGCCCGCAGGATTCTCGTTCATGGTACGCACACTCAAAAAAGTTGCCACGCACAACATACAAGTGGGAGCAGCTCATTTTCGGCGAACGTAGAGGAACCATGTAGGCCTATTGACGTAAACAGAAGTGAATAGCTGCGTTTCCACCGCAGGAACTTTACCCCGGAACTAGGAACCTTTTGAGGAACTCAGTGCGTTTCCACCCCAGGAACTAGGGTCTAGATTTAGTTCCTGGGGCTTTATTTTACCCCCCAAAAAGTTCCTGCTCGGGGGGTAGTACTTTCGGGGGGTAGGCTCTGTCTGTGGTCACACACGGTTGTTACAACAGTAATTAGGCATCTCAGCACACAACACAACAGCACACTATAGTGCCTGGGACGGGGGCGGTATATCACCATGGTGGGTGCCAGAGCGTTTCGGGTCCTCTCAGGAGTGCACTCGGGACGGCCCTGAGCTGCATTCCATCCTCCCCGTAGCTCTCCATCGCTCCTCTAATGGCTGCTTCATACTTGTTAGGAGACATAATTTAAGTGGTGATATCTGGAATTCACGTTTTAGATAGTCAAAACTGAATTGTAGATATCTTTAATTGGAGTTACATAGAACTTAGTGGCAAAAGAAACTTCAATCTTTACTGCAAAATGTAATTTGAGATATTAAAAGTTTTTTGATGAGTGAAAATGCAGTTAGAGATATCTTAAATGAGCTCTTTGACTAGTCATAAATCAGTTACAGATACCTGTAATGTGAATCTGGTCAGGCTATTAAATGTTTATGACACAACACCTTAATTAGCACTAAACATGCACAGAAAACAAACTTTAAAGCCGCGTTTCCACCGCAGGAACTATACTCCGGAACTAGGAACCTTTTGAGGAACTCAGTGCGTTTCCACCGCAGGAACTAGGGTCTAAATTTAGTTCTGGGGGCTTTGTTTTACCCCCCAAAACGGTCCTGCTCGGGGGGTAGTACTTTCCGAAAGTACAGGAACCTTTTGGGTGGAGCTTGCAGCGCTGAACATTTCTGATTGGTCGAGTACTCGTAGCGTTTGTGTTGTATTTATTTTCCGCCATTACCCGCCATGTTTGAAAATATGCAGCGGCAAACCAATTTATTTTCATAATAACTTCAAATCAAACTTGTATGTTATGCGGCGCAGTAGCCTACTTTTGGTTATAGCCTATCAACGTCTTGGAATTATAACGTGTGCTCTTCTGTTCTTTTCTTGCTTTAGTATTCGTTTTATAAAATGCTAAGCATTCGTGCTGGGACAGCATATTACGTAGGCTACCAAAACATTCAAACGGATTAATTCGGTTGCTGAATATTTTCTTCCGGATTTTCTTTGTTAGCCCGTTGTAATTGACTCAAAACGTTTGATACAGTTATGTGAGGTATGCGGTAGTTCTGCATAATTAACATTGGTGATACAGTACAAGCAAACTGGAAATCACCTTCCGCACTTTTTATCCGGGTAAAATAACAGGTTAATTCTAGTAATCTTCCCTTTAGCTTTTTCAGACTGCTGTAATTTTACTCAATTTTACTGCCATTTTCAATTCCACGAAAAGACCAGGAAGACTATGGACTCATTTATGGTGCATGGTTCGCATCTGGAGGGCACACTTCGCTGCTCGGCTAGCAGTAACTTCGAAGGAAAGCAAACGGTGGCTGTACCACTACTAATTTACATTTTCACGCAAGTCCGAGTTTTCGTTCTATTCTTGTCATTTTGCGATTAGCCTATATGGAATTGACGACGAGAAAGTAATAAAACAGCTAATTGTTTACAACGTGTGCATGTTTTCTGCTGTTAATGAATGTGTTTGAGAGGATATATGAAAATCAATAAATACAAAAGTAACCATATATAGTCATTGTTGGTAACCCGTTGTATATAAGTGGAATAAACCCCTCCGGGCTGTCCCGGTTATTAGAAAATAATGTAGGCTACTTCGGTGGTAGTATGGGGTTACAGAAGAAATCATATGACAGATGGACCGACGACAACGTCAGTGGGCTAATTTGCCTAATCTTCGCGGTACTTTAGACCCCGGTGGAAACGCAGACAACCATTGGCTGAAGGAACCTTTTAGTTCCTGGTAAAGTAGTTCCTGGGACTGAAAGTTCTGGGTAATTTCGGTGGAAACGCGGCTTAAGATTGGGGGAACTGGCGCCCTCTAGTGTGACGGTTGGATTCAGGTAGGGTTATTATTTCCCAAATATATATAAAAATAATTGGCACCCCTAAAGATTCTTATAAATAAAATAAAATCAAACTAAATCTACACCAATATTAAGAAAAACACTTGTGGCCTTCCATGGCTTCCTGTTTCACTGGAGGATTAAACTGAGAACCTGCTTGTGAAACCCATTTTTCATCTTCGCCACAGAGAAAGACAAAGAACTGACGAACGAAATGAAAATGGTTGCTGACCTTTGAAAATCAGGCAATGGATCAAAAAATAAACTGAAGATGCTAGTTCCTACTGTGAGGGCAATAATGAAGTTTAAAACTGCTGGAGGGCAGCATGGTGGTGTGTGTGGAGTTTGCATATTCTCATCCCATGTCTGCATGGGTTTCCTCCCACAGTCCAAAGACATGCAGGTTAAGCTAATTGGAGACACTAAATTGCTTGAATGTATGAGTGTGTAAGTGCATGGCGTGTGTGCCCTGTGATGGACTGGTGACCTGTTCAGGGTTTTTTCCTGCCTCTTGCCCAATGCAGGCTGGGAGAGGCTCCAGCCCCCCTCACAACCATGTCCAGGAATATGATGTAGGATGGATTTAAGGATGCATACACTGAAAAGAAAAACACGGTGGTGGATCTTTAATGTTATGGGGCTACTTTGCTCACACTGGTCCTGGGGCCCTTGTTAAGGAAAGCAGCATCGTGAACTCTACCCAAGTACCAGGACAATTTAGCCCTAAACCTGACTATCTCTGCCAGCAGACTGAAACTAGTGGATCTTTCAGCAAGATAATGACCCCAAATTCACGTTACAATCCACAAATAAAAAGGTTAATGATGCAGAAGCATCATTGTGCAATGGCTACAACAGTCTAAAGACTGCTGAAACTCCCTGAAAACTTGTGACTCAATTGAACAGCACGGCCCATAAGCACGGATCAACAAAGACATCAGGATCTGGAAAGATTGTGGGTGGAGGAAGAGTCTAAGATCCCTCCCAATGTGTTCTCTGGTCTTATAAGATGTTATGTAAAAAGACTCAGTGCCATTATCCCTGCAAGGGGAGGGTGCACACAGTACCAAATACAGGGGTGCCAACAATTGTGACGCACAATTTTTGTAAAATTGTTGTATCATCTGAGAAATGCGTAATTTTGGTAGTTTCCATTATCATTAAATATATTCCATGTGTTGGACAATGAAAATATACCTCAGCACTGGTAATCTTTATATTCAACGATCGTAGTAATTGTTATCATGGGTGCAGAATATTTTGGAGGGAATTGTATTACTGTACAAGTTTATGGGTCAGTTAAATTCCAGATTAGTCCCTGTCTGTTCTATGAGATTTGATGTATGTGTGTGTCTGTGTGTATTGTTATGTCTGTGCGTTATCGTGTTCTTCTTGTGTGTATTTACAGGTCTGCCAATTTGGGTCAGAACCCACTTGTGAATCTGATCTGGTGTGTTCAGGTGTCCTGAGACAGGGGGCGCTGTTTCTAAAATGAGTTCCTCAGAGGAGACCGAGACTGATGATGGAACCCACGGCCCTGCGAGAAAGAGGTAAAAATGCATGAATCAGAGAGTCAATGTGCTGTGAGTTAGAGCTGCAGTAAGAGGATGAGTTTAACTGGAAGCTCTGTCTCCATGTGCTGTGAGTTAGAGCTGCAGTAAGAGGATGAGTTTAACTGGAAGCTCTGTCTCCATGTGCTGTGAGTTAGAGCTGCAGAAAGAGGATGAGTTTAACTGGAAGCTCTGTCTCCATGTGCTGTGAGTTAGAGCTGCAGTAAGAGGATGAGTTTAACTGGAAGCTCTGTCTCCATGTGCTGTGAGTTAGAGCTGCAGTAAGTGGATGAGTTTAACTGGAAGCTCTGTCTCCATGTGCTGTGAGTTAGAGCTGCAGTAAGAGGATGAGTTTAACTGGAAGCTCTGTCTCCATGTGCTGTCAGTTAGAGCTGCAGGAAGAAGATGAGTTTAACTGGAAGCTCTGTCTCCATGTTTTGTTCATTGTTCATCCTCTTACTGCAGCTCTGCAGCTGTACAAAATAAGTAATTGTACCTTACTGAACCCGTGTTCAGCAGTTGTCTACGATCATGAAAATGCACTTTTTGTACGTCACTTTGGATAAAAGCGTCTGCCAAATGAATGTAATGTAATGTAATGTAATGTTCACAGTGTTCGGGTAGAGAGGGCTGGGTCACCTGTTCCCAGCTGTCTGTCTTTGAAGAGTGACCGTTCACTGCA
>NW_026985714.1:0-14242 GCF_018555375.3 Anguilla rostrata | reverse complement strand
CTGGCTGCCAGTGACAGCTGTCTGAATTGTGCACCCATCCCCACCCGTTTGGGCACATAACCCCCCTCTCTCACCTTGCCGGTGCCGGGGACCTCCAGGCCGTCGACGGGACGGGGGATCTCGATGCTCTTCACCTGGCCGTACTTGCTGCACTCGTCCCGCACGTCCTCCACGATCTCCTCGTACTCCTCGTCGTCCAGCAGCTCCTCGGGCGCCACCATGTTCATGAGGCAGAGCACCTCGGTGGGCAGGCCGCCCATCTGCACCATGGAGCTGTTCATCAGGCCCGGCACCTGCAGCGTCACCGGGGTCTGGTTTATGCTCATCTGAATGGGAGAGAGCCAGAGAGGCGCCAGGCGTTAATGAGAACTCGCAGGTTTAGTATCACCCATTTCGGTAGCTGTGGACTACGACTCCCACAATGCAACGGGATGTTACAGTTCAGTGAAGCTTTTTTTTTTTTTTGTCGTCTTCTGCTGCCCGGTTGACTCTGAAGACGACGCTTGTCGAAACGTCAGTCACCCCCCTGCAATAAACGTGCAGACCTTACGAGTGCTCCAGTATCTTACTTTGGGTAGTTTATTTGAAGTGCCCAGGTAAAAAGCCTTGTCTTCGGAGCTTAACTACTCTCAAACAGCAGTGCACCAGGGGAAAGTTACTCTCACTACAAATAACTCCAAAAAAACACAGCAATTATAAGAGTAACAGAAGTAGTGTGCACAGGCTGCCTTAGAGAAAAGTACCGTACTCTTATTTGCTCTATGCGGTTTATGAATTCTCAACTTATAAGACCAGTGTTTATTGTATTTTGCTCCTCAGTCATTATAATTGGATGTTATGCATCAACTACATAAGATTTATTAATTGTGCAAAAGTCCTTTGATTTTCTGTTATACAGGTGTCCACTGTAGGAGTCCTTCTATCTCAATGAAGCACTCAGGTCAAGTAGTTTAAATATAAAATTCAATACCTGAGTTTATTTATTAAACCACTAACACTGGAGTGGTATCCAAGCAAAATTTGCTCTCAGCATTGATCCACACTTGTAATGTGAGTGTTAGTTTATTTCTTGTCTGTATGGGGTGAGGTCAAGCGAGACTGCTCAAAGTGGTGGTCAGCATGAGTTACCACATCCGGCCCCATTAGCGTTAGCTGCATAGCTGGGAGCACAGTGTGAGCAATGAGCTGGAGGCTGTACAGAAACAAAAGACACACCCCTACAGACAGAGGTGCATGAGGGGAGCCGATAGCGCTTCACTGTGACCGGGAGGGAGCTGGTCGCGGGAGAACCGCCAGTGGAGCTGTGCACGGACGTAGACGTACCGCTGATATGCGAGTACACAGACTGGGACGCAACCCACCGCCGTGCGAAGCGACAGTGTCATGGTCAGAGAGTAGGCTATGGTTAGTCTGAAACAGAAAATGAACACCCGCATGTGGATCCACCCCCATATTGCTGTGCAAAGCTCAATTCACTGGAAAGATACCTTCCACAATCTGTAAATTCATTTATACATCGTGGATAATTGTGTATTATTGTGGACCCAGGTGCTAAAATCCAAAAAGACATGACTTTTACAGACTCACCAACCTACAAACTACAGTGTAAGCTGTTCACTTCTCGTGTACCCATGATTCATCCACTGGTGGGGAACTGCTTATAGCAAGTAGCCTAATAAGAAATCAATATCATTTAAGTGTGAGACTGTGCTGACCATGGTACAGAGCAGGGATATTTAGATGATCTCACTGGCGATGAATCTGACTTGAAATCGCGACAAATGAACTTCCGCGCTACAATTTCATGAAAGCCAACATGAACCTTAATAATGGTTATTGGCATTTTCAAGTTCCGTGATTTTCTTGCATCGAAATGGTACAGTATAAGTTTTGCTTGAAGTGCTGTATGGTTTTCCTGTTGTATAAAAATACTGCCAACTTCCTCATTCACATCACATTTAAAAGAGTCTAAAACACCACATCCTGGTGTTATTCTGAGTTCAGTCCTCAAACATGCCGTCACGTCTCCCCTTTCTTCTCCTGCTCGTCATTCTGCTGGAAAGTGAGTGCTCTCTTATTTTTCGTCTTCTTGGGTCCTAATTCAACTGACCACGAACTCCAATTACAACTCCATTACATTTTGAAAAAAATACATGTTTTCTGACGTGACAAAATAATTACAGGAATCTTAAACTGAACAAAATGCGAAACCTGCATTTCCTGATAAATTTATACTAACATCACTCTCTTCTGGTGGGCTCACTACAGGTCGCTGTGGATATGCTGAAGCTCAAGGTTAGTAATACTGCAATTATTGCAAATAGAGAAAGCTTGCTTGAAGAACAGAATTATTAACTATGTATATTATGAATCTAAATTTTTTTATCAGCTTGAAATAGTGTGAAACCCTCTTTGGGGTACAAAATCATAGTGGTGTGGCTAGAAACAATATGCAGAAAGGCATGTATTGAAGGTTGTACATGATTTTAAATCTGCACATAAAATAAAAGGTTGGTTAAGTGCAGTTAATATGAACCCTGGTCTGTGACAAAAATAAACCCACCACATCCACAGTGATGGTGTGATGGTGAGTTCTCACAGTGAGGATGTCAGTGGGCCTGAGAACTTCCCCAAACAGCACATCTTATTTACTGTTGCAGTACAAAATTCTCTTGAAGATTTTTTTTTGTGTGTGTGTTCTTGGTCATTAAAGCTCCTTTAGATGTATGAATGACACTATAAACAAAGAGAGAGAGGCAGTTCATGATTTGAAAAGTTTAATAAATGATTATTTGAAAAAGATCGGCATCACCAGAATGTGCACAAATCTCCCATTTGCCAGGTAATAAACACATTCAGTGTGTTGATGGCCATTAATTAAGAACTGGAATCACTTTCAGCCTCTCCTGCCTTGGTCATTAAAAAGATTGACCTTTCAGGCCCAAGTTTTTCAAGATATTCTCTCACGTACAGATAATTGCTAGGCAGTATAATTCTTCTACTTAATTCTTCTGGATTAAAAAGGACTGACATTACTTCGTTGTGGTCACATCTCACAACATGATATCTGTATAGGAATGACACTGCTTTGATCATCCCAAGTGATTTACAAGGTCATAAAGATAAGATACTGTCAGTGTAGATGAGAGGATAGGAACAATAAAATACAAAACATGAATATTAACTCAAATGTTACACAGAGATTAAGCATCAATCTTGAAAAAATTATAATAATGCTGAAATATAAGTACATAACTGTGCCTTAACTATCATAAGTGCACATGCACATAAGAACATCATGCTAACGTTGTACTAATATTTCCCCAGAGCATATTAAAGGACATGACAACATTTTGAGCCAATACTGGATACTCATTGCTGACACCAATGAGTGGCATTATAACATATCGCACAGACAGCTTCATTAATCAGAAAATATCAAGGGCTGCAGGACAGTGTTTCAGCTTGAATATATTTGTTCAGTATAATACTGACTTAATACTGACAAAGCAAGCTGTGAGAGCATTGTAAATGTATAGCGCATCACTGTAAGTGCCAGTGTGACTACAGGAACAAACCTGTCAGACAACTTTTTTAAAAATTGTAGACTGTTGTCTTTTAACGTCTTAAAATGATTTCTTAGTCTGTCGACATTCCCAGGGGAGTTCTATTTCTCATATTTTACTTGGTCAGGTTCACTAAAGCATAAAGCACAGTCTACATATCTAGATATTGTAATAATGTAATAATGTTATGTAACCCTTCATATATTATTTCTTTATATCAAGTTTTACTGTACATAATTTGCCTAAATATAATTATGTTGCTTTGATCAGCTGAAAACATACTGGATGAGCGCATAGATTCAGCACTCATGTTAAATGATGTACCCAATATTGCTGTAATTCTCACATGCTCCTACAGTGCCTTGGACGTAACTTCAGCTTGTTTTTATTAACCTTGCTATATCTTTTGTAGTTCCTACAAATTCATTATAAATTTGATTGTGAATGGGCCCCAAAGAAAATCTTACTTCCATCAAAGAAACAAAACTGAAGTGGAAGTTTGTGGTCGGGTGCTGTATGAAAGTGCCTACAGTATAGCTGCTCGAGTGGAAAATCAAGCATAACTGATGATTGAAACTAAATGGATCTCTGAACTTTTGCAGATAAACCGCCAAAGGCAGAGTTACAGTTGACTCCTGCAGTAATTTCCATGGAGAAATCAGTGAAACTGCAGTGCAGCAGACCTGACTCTGCCCCTGCGTCCCACTGCACTTTCACCACTAATCAGAGAGGACCGATCAGTGGCTCAGACTGTGAGCGCTCAGTCACTGGAGCTGAGCTGCTCAGTGAGAGTCACAGCGCACGCAATGAGATCATCATGAGATGTTCCTACAAACTGGAGGAAGGAGGGAAACCTGCTCTTCATAGTGACCCCTCCACAGTGACTGTGCTGGGTAAGAATTCATAATTCTGAAATATGGAGTCTGAAATAGGACAGCAGGTGCTATGGTCAGTTAATATATAATAAGTAGTCATTTCTAAATGAATGTTTCTGTAAAGAAATGCATGACATAAAAATTATTAATCATTGGGGGGCCAAAACCATTCTGAAGGCACTGTATGGCTATGTGTGCGCTGGTGTGTGTGCCGTTGTGTCTATGCATTTGTGTGCGTTTCAGTGTGGAAGCAGTTGGACAGTGACACCATTTTTGTCTTTTTGACTCTATACTCCAGAACATTGTATTTGAAATGAAACAATGAAGATAAAGGTTAAAACACAGACTCTCAGTTTTAATTTCTGTCATACTAAAAGCCTGTTTCTGGTGTCCCATAGGCCTAATGTTTCACTTATATAAAACTAACCCAAGCAATGTGCACATGGGGTAAGGGATGCAGCTCAGTCACTCCAGCTCCTCCTGCCAGATCCCTACAAGTAAAACCATCAGGATTCTCATGCACATTTAGCCACAGGGAACACAATCAGCAGTGTGACCCTGCAAATGCATTTCTCTGCATGTTGTATTATTTGTGTGTTCCAGATCTGAGGAAGCCCAATATCTCGGTCTCCACAGAACACACTGAGACACACATTCGCTGTGAAGCACCACCTGACATCACTGGAGCTGTTTTCCTCCTGTACTACAACAGGAGTACCATACCTACTAAGGAAACCCGGGCTGGAGCAGAAGAGCGAGCAGTCAGTTTCACTCTCCCCCGCAGCTCTGACTCCACTCTGACATACTGCTGTAGTTATCAGTTTGAGGGCTTCAACTCTGAACTGAGTGACTGTGCTGAAGCTAAGAACAAGGACCAGAGTGGAAGAACAAAGGACCAAAGTACTGTACTCTTCTTTTCTCTCTGCAGTTTATAAACCACACATGCACAGTTAATTCTCAACTTATAAGACAAGCGCTTGTTGTATTTTGGTCCTTAGTCATTATAACTGGAGGTTATGCTTTAACATTGACTACAGAAGATTTTTTCATTGATTTATTAATCCATTTATTTATTCAGATGTATTCATTCATTATTCATATTCAAAAGCCCTCCTTTGATTTTCTATTATAGGGCTGGAAACCCATTGCACTTGCCATGTCCCATAAATGAGATGCCAGGTTATAGTTTTGGCACTAGATAGAATGAGTGGAGTTAAGGCTGTTTACTATAAGAAGCTGCCCTGCTGCTCTGACCCCTGTGGAATTATTGCCTAAGTGAAAATACATTATTTAAAATATAACCAAATTTCATTAATGTTCATGTTCTTTCTGCCAAGAGTGAGATTGTCACCTGAAATTCTTTTTTTCCTCTGTTTCCGGTATACGCCACCACAGACAACCCACAGACAGGTAAATAAAAGTAGTTGCCAATCGTTATTTTACACATTTCAGGAAAACACACTGTTACACATGACACCATGCCCATCACCCCCACATCTGCTATTACCCCGAAGGCGCCCCACCCCGCTTCTTTCCCACAGCACAGGACACGCAGGTAAGCACACTGCACACACACGAGTAGCACAGCAAAGAACACACTGCTCTGCATAAGGGGGTGACTCAGCACTGCACACTCAATACACTACTCACACAGTGAGCTCCCCTACCCCTCAGGCCCCTGCTGTGGAACCCCTATTTTGCCTTAAAAAGAGGAGGGGAAACAAACCCACGCTTGCACACAAACAATAGAAAGTTCAACAAAACTTAAATAAAACTGAAAGATAACGGGGGATGTAGCATCGGCTGACGCCACACTGCCCAGCCAAGCTACACCGCAAATAAAAATAAAAATCCCCAGTCTGGCGCCCCGCTCGCACTTGCACTGCCTGGGTCTCCCATCCACCGCATCTCAAGCCCCTCACCTTCCTGGGGGAGTTAGAGCAGCCTGCATCATCCAGTGGTCCTCCTCCTCTAAACTGAGTGACTGTGCTGAAGCTAAGAACAAGGACCACAGTGGAAGAACAAAGGACCAAAGTACTGTACTCTTCTTTACTCTATGCAGTTTATGAATTCTCAACTTATAAGACCAGTGTTTATTGTATTTTGCTCCTCAGTCATTATAATTGGATGTTATGCATCAACTACATAAGATTTATTAATTGTGCAAAAGTCCTTTGATTTTCTGTTATACAGGTGTCCACTGTAGGAGTCCTTCTATCTCAATGAAGCACTCAGGTCAAGTAGTTTAAATATAAAATTCAATACCAGAGTTTACTTATTAAACCACTAACACTGGAGGGGTATCCAAGCAAAATTTGCTCTCAGCATTGATCCACACTTCTAATGTGAGTGTTAGTTTATTTATTGTCTGTGTGGGGTGAGGTCAAGCGAAACTGCTCGAAGTGGTGGTCAGCATGAGTTACCACATCCGGCTCCATTAGCGTTAGCTGCACAGCTGAGAGCACAGTGCGAGCAATGAGCTGGAGGCTGTACAGACACACAGGATACACCCCTACAGACAGAGGTGCACAAGGGGAACCAATATCGCTTCACTGTGACCGGGAGGGAGCTGATCCAGGGAACTGATCTGCCTCCCTCTGAGTCTCAGTGTTATTTCTACACAGAGGGGATACAGATGACTGAGACTCTTTCAGTCTGTAAACGGTTTGTCACTGGGTCTGAGCTGCTCAGGGGAAGGGGTCAGTGCAGAAATCAAGATTAGAATGAGCTGCCAGTGTATTGAGAACGTACAATGTACAATGTCAAGTTCCTGTACAGTGAAGATGCTATGGTAACCGTGCTTCATATATCAATATTACTCTGTTACTTCTTCATAGGCTTTTCCTTCCTTTTTTCTTTCACTAATGAAACACTTCTAATGAAGACAGGAAGTACAAACATTGTGTGTGGTCCAGACTGTAATTGTCAGTGTTGTTTGCTGATCTGTTCCTTTCCTTTTCTTTGCTCTCTCAGAGTCGGCCAGGTTTCTGTGGCGACACATCCTCAGTGCGCTGGTCCTCTTGGCTGCTATTGGAATACTCATAGAATACTTCATCTCCCACACACCAACCACAGGTCTGTGCCTCAACTGTCCACCCATCATCAGCCAATAGAAATGTACTTTTTAATCAGACATCTAATCTGAATCATACAAAGAAAGTCTTTATGTAAAACCTGCATCAAATATTCATAAGCACAACATAACTACTGCATAAATATTGATAAAAACATAGTCATTCAATATGCTTTTATATATTGTGCTGTTACCACCAACATTATACTTCATATTACCATTACATTCTGTTTTGGTTAAAAGTACGAATGTAATAATGTTGATATAGTGACTATGAATGTGTTACACAGCAATGAATAGTTTGTAAATGTCATGGTTCTGTATTTTCTGTTTCTGTTTTTCCCCTTTTGGCCGCCAGATGGCGGCACTTCAGTTTTGTCTTTCAGTTCGTTCCCCCTCCCTGTGTTAATTGTATTATTCGTTTTTTGGTTTTTATTGATTATTCTATCATTGGTCCCACCTGTGTCTTGTTATCCCCTCCTTTTCTGGTTTGATTGTTCTATGAGTTCACCTGTGTCTTGTTACCCTTGTCTATTTAAATTCTTTGTTTCCTGACTCGAGTTCTGGTTCCTTTTGTTTCATGTGCGTTTCTGCCTGTGGTTTGACCTGCTTGTGTGTCTGACTTTGTTGCTGCCTGTGCTTTTCTGACAGTCTGTGTCTGCCCAGCCTGTTCTGTTCTACATATTTTTGGACTTTTGGATTTTCTTCTGTTTTTGTTTTTGTTTGTGTAGTAAATGTCTTTGTTTAAACTTTCCTTTTAAGTTCCTGTGTTTTTTCCACTCTGCGTCTGGGTCCTACCCTCCCGTACGTGGCAGTAAAGCTCTTATTAAGGATGTTCTGACCAGTCCTGCCATTGACATTTGCTTATGGATAAAAGTGGACAATATTGGCTACATGCAGGCGACCGGAGCTTTATTTCAACAAGTAACTTTGTAAAGCAATTATTATCAATGTGAAGGTTCAAACTATTTTTTTGGTTTTTAGTTCTTCTGCAGGGCACAAATTAATTTAATTTCATGAGGTAATTCTGGTTGCTTAGATGAATCATAAATTCATTTACTTCCAGTAGAGCACTTTACAGGAGGAGAACGTACTGTACATTTATACCATGTTCAGCTACAGGTAACATTTACTGACATCCAGACCAATGCTGATTCATGATTGTAGCAGGGCTGGCAGCCCAGTAGGGCAGTACATATATGATCATGGTTCTGCCACAGGAGCCAGACTTTCAGTTGCCATGGTAGTGCCCATCTCATGCACAGGAGTGACTGCTCTGTTTGGTCAGGCATGTGTGGTCTGCCTATACCAGCTGTGTATGAAATGCACTGTTCTGCTGAAATTTACATTCAGCTGGTGGAATACAGAATGAAAGCAGCGACTGGCAGCACACACTTCAGGGAGACTGATAATGTGATTAGATGATGGCTGCATAGTCAGTACTGTTGGTGTATGAAATTTCAGCAACTGAAGCCTTTTTATATGCTTAAGAATGTATCCATTTTTGGCTCTTATGGTAAATGTTGTATTGTAAAAAACAAAAAAAACAATCACTTTCTGAAATTGTGCTGCTGGTTTATCTTTGGATTTAATCCCTCCCTATGCAAGCGCATATTAGTTGACTAATTTCATTTACATAAATGTGTGTTTTGTTTCAGATGCTGCAGGCAGGAAGAGGAGAGGGAGTGAGAACACCGGACAGTTTGTGGAGACATTGTGCTGAGACATGAGAGAGATTAGCCTGTTTACAAATATATAGTACGCATACACAATAAATAAAAATGTACATAAAACCACATATAAATACAGAACATGTATATTTATAAACAGACATAACACATACATAGTCACAAAATGACATACTGTTTTAACTTAAAATAAAGAGTACTCTTAAATATTTACTACTGTAGTCTGTATTTCTGCGATGTCATTTCTAACTTGTTTTCATCCATTTAAAAATGTATGCTCTCAATTTCATATTTATTACAAGCACTGTTGTGAACTACCCAAGTTGGTTTGTTTACAATAATATTGTTCTTATTTTGTTCTTTTGTCCATTATTTTTGTCTCTTGTATAGCATAAATTGAAAAAAAGACAAAGCTCATCATAAAAATACACTGACTATTTGTTGGAAATAAGGGCTGCAAGTTTTATTTATTTATTTTATCTTGTGCGTCAAATCAGAACTCAGTGCTCTTTTGCAGTGAAGACCCAGATGATAAAATTGGGAATGCAAGGGATTGTTTAGCAAGTCAGATGTAGGGGATCATTTGGTTGCCAGAGAATCAGTTTTTGGGGGATTTGAGCTGGACTCCAGGGATATCACATCTACTCTTTTCAGTCTGGATGGTGACTTATTGTTTCATCTAAAGGATGGTAACCTCACCCAACACCATGAACCATTGAATTTATGTTAGGTCCCCACAGGACTACCAACACCTTTCCAGCAGACATTTCCATTTCCCTGGAGGCCCGCATGCAAGCCCTAAGTAAACCCACAACTGCTTAGCTTCAGCAGTTTGGCATGGGAATGGTACAGGGTCATATGACTGCTGGCAAACATATGGTATATAATGACTGATTTTGACATAAAGAAAAGGCATTAGCAGCAGTGATTTAAGCATCAAAATAATAGTGTGCCATTATTTTTTTACATTTTAATATCCAGAGCAATGTAAAATAAGCACACACCCACACATACATTAACACATTCAGTGAAGAACACCAACAGGCACAAACTATAACTAGTCAAACTATACTCATGTGAAGCATGACAAGGTCCAAGTGTTAAAGCTCATCAACAACAAATAATCCACCTGATGAATTCTTGCAGTTTAGATGTGTTAGCTAGCTGTCTTGCTATCCTCTGAGGCTACGAGCGGAAATTTTTCCATATACTAAAATGACAGATCATCTTTTTTTCCTCTTTCATTGTCAGTCAAAATCTCCACTACAGTTGTTCTTTCATTTATGGTGCAGACAGAGATACATGCAGCTTGCACTATACTTCCATCTGCTGGTGGCGCCTGGCCCCACAGGCCCCTAATGAGAAGCTGTCAGTGGGCGTTGGCCTTATGGTTTCTCTTTCCATGGGGCTCCCGCCCCTTATTTCACCCTGAGTTCAAAGATCGCTCCAGTCCTGTACTTCACTCCATGGTCATGGACTGTTTCAACCTTGTTCCTCCCTTGCCCTGGTCTTGCCACTGTCTGGAGCTCCATATCCATCATCCAGCTCCTCTAAACTGCACTGTTCTGAGCTATATCATTTGCTCTTCTATTATTCCTGTTAGCTTTCATCTCAGCTGTAACCTGCTTAACCAAGTTTATTTGCTGTCTTTATACCAGGCTGGCCAGTGGAGGATGTGCTCCCCCTCAATAGCAGGGTTCCTCTCGAGATTTCTTCTCATTGAGGAGTTTTTTTGCCGCCATTTGAGGGTTTACTTACAATTACAATTCAGCAGATGCTCTTATCCAGAGTGACTTTCCTAGATCACATTACTACATACAATCCATATACATGGCTGGATATATTACTCAACCAATTTAGGCTCAGTACTTCGCTATATAAAATGGCAGAGTCCCAGCTGGGATTCAAACGCACAACCTTTTGAGTCACAAGCCTAGTTCCCCCACCTAAAAGGTACATAAATGACTTGCAACTGAACATGGCTGTGGTTTCTTGTCCCACCCTAAAATTTACTTCCGTATTCACACGATCAGTCTGAGATAAGTATCTGCTTTTCTTTCTTTTTGCTCACTGTTGTGTTCCTCCTCTTTGAAATGCGGTCCCAGTTCTACACCACTCTGCTGCTGGCCTTTGCCATCCAGCTGGACTGTGAGTGAAACAATTATTTCTCTTTTCTTGTTCCTCTTTCTCTTTCTGCGTTCTGTCTGTCACTGTGGCCAGCAGTGACAGATCTGCAGCAGTTATTTTCTTCTAGTTCTCTGTGTCTTTGTGACAATGTGTTTATTTCCAGTTTCTTTTCTTTTTCATCTAAACTAATCACATTTCTTTATGTAGATTTTTACAAATGTTCACATTTCAGGCTGATCATGGCATGTCATAGAAAGTTAACAATAAATAGGAGGACTGTTTTGATCAAACTTTGATTTGTTTCATTTGCCTTATGTTTGCCAGATTTCATACTGCACGCCGATGCTGAAGGTCAGTATAAAAGCCACAAATAGCATTATCAAAATTTATCACATTACCCTTCTGGTATCTGCAGCCAAATTAGTGAGATGGTTCATCCAAGTTATTAGGTCAAGCAAAGGGATTCTTTTGTGCTTTATGTTACTATGATCTGTGTGCAAAGCTAAATCATTAAATATATGCTGGTCCATTTAAGGTCATAGGAGGATATATGACATATCCTCCTATGACCCGGCAATTAATTTCTGTTCCCTGCAGGGAATATGAGCAGCTGGTCTTAATCACAAAAAGCATATATTTTCTCATAAGGATATTTTAATTTATTTAATTTATTTTTAATATTTTTTAATATTTACTATATTTTAGCTTTTTTTGGAGTCAATCCTGTCTTTAACATTTAACTGAAACATGTACTGTATAGATGTTCTGATTTTGAATGGCTGTAGATAGACAGACAGAGAATACTGTAAGAGAGAAGAAGGAGAAATAAGAATGTTTTATTGTTATCATCCTCTCAAACTTACAATTAGCAATGGTACACTACAATACATATTCTCATTCTATTGTATTTTAATTTTGGTGTGTATGTACGGTACCTTGCAGCAGACTCAAATGGGTATTTCTCAGGAAACTGTTGCATACGGTCTGAAACCACTGATAGGGTCTCAGGAAATTTTTGTACATCAACTTTTGTACATCAACTTTTCATCAACAGGACTTAGAGCTAAGGGTTCATCACATTCAAAGAGCATTCATGATTTCACAAAAAAGCCTGACTGGGCCTCTTTCTACTTCAGACATTGACATTAATAGAAAACATTATCTGTGGAAATGCAATAACTTGTTGAATGACAGATAACATTATTTATCATCTTTAAATTATATCTATTGTTTGAGTTTTAGTATGTACTATAGTTAGTATTAATACATTAACTTTACATAACAGTAATGTGTTCAATGACAGATAAAAATTTGATTTAAATCTTTTTTTGTGGTAAAAGGTAGAGAAAGTGGGGAGCACTATAATTATGCAAATGCAGCATGTATTTTGATTTTTGATTGTTTAGACATTATACATATTGCAAAGACAGGGAATTGTAGCTTGTTAAGCTTTAACTTTGACTGGATTTCTGTGGCAAAAGATTCTGTTTGCATGGGCTCAAGTTATTAAAGAGGCTTCCCGCATTTCTGTTTGTTCTTTGTATATCAGTAAGAAAACATCTAACAGAAACAATTTGTAACAATACACTAAAGTTTTAAAATAGTATAAATACATAGTATATGTGTAATGAAATGGTAATAAAAGTAACATTTTACTTGTTGATATATGTATACCACTTTAGGCAGGGAGACACTGCTCTCTGCTCTCAATACTGTAAATATTATTTGTTAAGGCCTGATATTAACACACCTTTTAGGATTTTATGCAGTTTAGTATTTCTGCTCTGTGATGTGTGTGTTCTCTTTTCATAGACCTAAAGAAACCAGAGATTTCTGTGCAGAACAGTGGCAGTGGTGGGGAGGTGGACCTGGCCTGTCAGACAAAGCTGGAACACCTCTCATCTAGCACTAATGTCACCTGTAACCTGTACATTGGAGACTCATCTCAGCCATTCAGAAGCACATGGACCACAAACAAACCTGTCACCACACGGACATATAAAGTCTGTAACTTTTTAGTGAAACGGGATGACCTGAAGCAGGGTCTGCAGTCTGTGGGGGCTACAGAAGTGAGTTGCGATTACTCTGTCCCCACAGACCCCCGCTCTCTTTCCCCACGCAGTGACAAAAGAAAAATAGAAGGTGAGTAAATCTCTGTACTTAGTTAAGAAAATACAGCCATAAGGTTAAAAGAACTGGTCTGTGTGTCATGAGAATTTTGTCAGTCATTATTTGCCTCCTTTTATGCAATGTTTCGAAATGCAAAAGAGAGAAATAAGATACACCTACTGTCAAAATGATTGATCGATCGATACCACGCCCCTTGCCCCGCCCCCTTAATATGGTCCCCCCTCTGATATGGTCCGATTTTCTATGATGTACAAACTGTCAATATTGGAATGATCGGTTTTACCTTTTGAACTCTGCTATGGTTTGGTTGGTGAGGGGGAAGGGTATGGGGAAAGGGATGGGGTTGTTGCTGCAGCAGCAGGGGGGGGGGGGCTGGGGGCTGGACAGGTGTGGGTGGCCTGTGGAGCGCGGGCCCTGTGGTAAATGGTAAATTTCACACAAGGATAATGTTTTATGTCTTTTCTTTTTTCTGAATACAGGCACAGCCCTTGTTTTCAACAGCCATGTAAGAAAGAAAACATTTCTTACAAACAACTCGATTAGCGTCTATTTCATAATATTACTCGCATTTTGAAAACAAGCCCAGGCATGTTTTCTTTTGGCGTTAGTTTAAAGAAAACAAGCCCAGGCATGTATGCATAGTCTTAACAAGCTGAATCAGGGTGTGTTAAAGTGGCATAAGAGAGGTTTTTAAGAAAGCTAAAGTAGAAAAAAGCACATGCGTTAGTTACTTAGCTGATTTCCTGCGACAAAACAGAAGCGGAGGATCTCTAGGTAGATGTT
>NW_026985713.1:0-14641 GCF_018555375.3 Anguilla rostrata | reverse complement strand
GACCCAGATACTATCCCTGTACTGAACCACCCCGGCATCTTCTTCCCAGACTCTGAACTTCAGGTTGCCCCAGGTGTGTTGGCCCACTCTACCCGTTCCCCTTCTCACCCCCGAGAGCAGCGTCTCTGGATCCTTTCTAGTGATTCATCTGGGCTCTGGTGAATGGACATAGACGAGTCACTCAGACTCTTGAGGTTTCAGTGAATTTAACGACAAAGAACAAGAATGAATTCGTTTTGCATACCTTGCATTTGATGTTCTTGTTGCTCGAAAAACACATCAGTAGATGGTATGCATGAAAAATGCTTCAGTACGACCATCTGACGAGAGACCTGATGACAAGAATGCGAAACACCAACTTGTACTGTACAGGCTAACTGCAAAAAAAAAGCATACAAATGCATATTGAATGCAGGTGTTTCCACACAGGTGTGGTTCCTGACTTACATCCCAGCATGCTCTCGGTTGTCTATAAAAATCCAGGGCAAGCCCAGCTGGCCATTATTTTGGCTACTATGGCTAGAAGAGATTTCGGTGACTTCAAAAATAGGGTCAGCTGTAGTTAGGGTTCAGCGTCATTGGTAAGAATGGTCAATGACAGGTCTGTGGAGCACATACTTCTTGAATGTGATGTCCGTGCCATGCTTTCAGATGCAAGGCAAAACAAACTACTCTAGAGCAGCTTTATCAGTTTGTTTTGGACTTGTGGCAGTTTGTCATGGTTCTGTGGATGAAACCCACGCGGACACGGGGAGAACGTGCAAACTCCCCACAGAAAGGCTCCAAGCCAAGATTCAAACCCACAACCTTGTTGCTGTGAGGTGACAGTGCTACCCACTGCACCACCGTGCCACACACATTTTTATTATGATTATGTTATTATATGTACAATTTATATCAGACTTTAAGAAATGTTAAAGCTTTGAAAAAATAGATTTGACTTATTGGAACAAGATTTTCTTGTAGGCATATGTAGCTCTTGCCTCCACCAGCAGTAAACTCCTTGGGGATTTATGTACTTCTGGTTGTTGCTCAGTTATCTCCCCAAATATGTAGCAGTATATTCAACAGCAGTTTTTTTAGGTATTGACCTTTATTATGTTAGAAGAAAGGCCTTACTGTATGTGATGCCTCTATTTGTGATGTCAATATACCTCATTTGACACATTATTGCTACATATTTATAAAATTGCACTGTGTACTCCAGTGATTTATTTTTGTAACCATATTCCCTATAAAAGTCTCCCCAAGCAGAACTGTAAATGAAGAGTTAACCATGCCTACATTTTATTTATAGTGCATTGTACAGAAAATGTAAAAGGCATAATGTTTTGTTTGTTGAAAACAAGGCTTTCTGATTCAGTGCTGCCTCTTCCCCTGAATGTATTTACAAGCCCTCATATCACAGTTACCTGTCAGAACTGAATGTTTTACACATAGATACAGATTTTGCTCATATTTTATTTTGTCTTGAGAATATGAAAAAGTTGACATAAAATAGAATACCTTCAGCTCCAGTGCAGCCTCTTCCACTGGACAGACCGGGTGGTTTCTGTGTTTTTTTGAAGTCTGACAGACCACACAGAGAAGCTCCTTGTCATGTTCGCAGAATAATAGAAGTTTCTCCCCATGAAAAGGACAGTGAGCATCACTCTTGCGTGCAATTTCACTCTCACTCTTCATGCAGGAGGGTGGCACGGTGGTGCAGTGGGTAGTACTGTCGCCTCAGAGCAAAAAGGTTGTGGGTTTGAATCTTGGCCTGGGGCCTTTCTGCGTGGAGTTTGCATGTTCCTCCAGGTACTCTGGTTTCCTCCAACAGTCCAAAGGCATGCAGGTAGGCTAATTGGAGCTTTTAAATTGCCCGTAGGAGTGAATGGTGTGTGTGCCCTGTGATAGATTGGTGGCTTGTTCAGGGTGTATTCCTGCCTCTCGCCAAATGCACGCTGGGATAGGATCCAGTACCCCCTGCGACCCTGCTCAGGATAAGCAGGTATAGATAATGGATGATGGCTTTCATACAGGAAAATTCAATGTGCTTCACAAGGAGGCATTTAAAACATTAATGCCTTCTTCTGAAAGACAAAATAAGCTGCTCCCCTCTAAGTGAGCCCTAAATGGATGAATAGACAATAATAATAGTTAATGGTAGAAACAAGGCAATAGTTCAATTAAAAAATACATTTGAAATGATACTAATTTTTGATTTTTAATTTTCAAAACACTAAAAATACAGATGATTTTAAAAACACCAACATTTTAAAACGCATCAGATAAATACAAATAATTTAGCGTTCTGGACAAGCTGTAGCAACCTTAGTCATTGTTGGGGGAGACCAGGCAAAGGATCATTGTAGTAGCCTGGCCAACTTCTAATAAAGGCGTGGTATCAGCATTTTAAGTTCAGTTTGGACATGAAGTCTCTTATTTTTGTTATATTTTGAGATGCTAAACAACTGAACTTGTAATGCTATTCATGAGGGTGTTAAAATTGAAATTATAATCTACAGCAACACCAGGATTCATAGTTTTGCTTTTATTCTTCAGAGACAGGGAATCAAGATGTTTTACAGCCTTTAAATGGGTGTCTAATTTACAGCCTCCTTTCCTTATTACCAAAGATAATTCCTTCAATTTTATTTTTTATTTAGCTGAAGGAAATTTTGGCACATCCAATGATGCATTTTTTCAGTACCTTGAATCTGTCCCCAGAAGAAAGATGCATAAAACCGGGTGTCATCTGCATAATTATGATAATGAATGTTATGACTTTGTATGATGTGACCGAGTGGGAGTATATAGATTAAATAAGAGAGGGCCAAGGATTAAACCACTGCAGATGACACACTGAGCCTTTCAGAGACAAATGAATCTAATGATATTTTGTGATTAACAGTGTCAAATGCAGTGCTGAGAACCATTAGTACATATATGGAAATATTTCCTGAATCTGTGTTTATATGAAGATCATGCAGAAGGATGCTAAGGGCTGTCTCAATGTAATGATGCAGCCTAAATCCAGATTGAAAGTTCTCAAAATGGCCATTTGAAATTTCGTAGTTCTAGACTATTCTACAATGAAAGGAACGGCCTTCCACTTATACAATATGCTTATTAGTGGTCTTCTAATAAGGCTCTACAAAATGTAGAAAATCTTTGACAATGGTCATTGAATGTAGCTCTGGGAGACGGCAGCCCCATGTGTTTAATAGAAGCTTTTATCCAAAGCAACGTCAAAAGTGCACACATTTAAAGATGTGCACCAGTTGACCATCTTTTCTATTCTGCCAGCTGACCATCATTAGGCCATAATTTAGGGCTCTAATTAGATTTATGAACCCGCCTTAAGCAGAGCTGCAAGGTTTTGGGACATTTTTTAAAACAATTATAGGAGATGTAAGACACTACAGTCATACAAATTCAAGAAAATAAGTTTTAAAAAAATTAGTTTTCCCATGAATTATCAAAAATGTAACGACCCTGCAGAAATAGACTTGGCGTGTTTTGGTGAAATTAGGTTAGTGGTTTCACTGCAGCTCTTGGCTTTTTCGTACATGGTGTCAGTTTGCGAATTCAAGCCTTGCTTAGGCTACAGGACATTAGCTATGTGAAACATAACATTTAGAGCTTGGTTACACTGGCTGATCTGGGAATATTATTAGCCATTCTGGCACTGTTTCTCACATACAGTGAACTCCATAGTGTTTGGTACAATGACAAGTCTTTCTTGATTTGGCTCTGTACTCCACAATTTGAGATTTGTAATCAAAACATTTACACATGGTTAAAGTACAGTCTTTCACTCTTTTTTAAAGAGCATTTTAGCTCATTTTTGTTTTACAATGTAGAAATTACAGCACTTTTTATAGACTTCAGGTAACCATAATGTTTTAGGACAAATGATTTCACTGGTGTTTCTGACTATTCCGGTTTGTTCATTTGCTGTCGTAGTGCAGGCATAAGAGAGCTTTAAGTATCTAGACTTAATTCTAGGATTTTGATTGCCTTTGGAGTCTCTTATTGGTGGCTGTCAACATGAGGACTAGAGTTGTGCCAATGAAAGTCAAGGAAGCCATTAGGCTTGAGGCTGAGAAGTCATATGCCAAACCTTACACTTATCAAAATGAATTTTTTGGAACATCATTAAGAAGAAAGAGAGCACTGGTGAGCTCAGCAATTGCAAAGGACACGGTAAACCAAGTATGACCTCTACAGTTGTAGACTGAAGAATTTTTTTCCCAGGAGCTGAAACTGTGGGAGATGCAGAAACTACAGCTCCCTCATCTGTCCTGTAGCTCACCACCATCTGAAGACCACAGAGATGACAACTCAATGGCACTTTTTAATGTAATGCAATAATTAAACATTAGGCCTGGGGTATATTTGTGATGTTTGCCCTTTATCAATCCATTACATACTTCTCCTGAAACAGGGAGTTTATTGAACAGCAAGAACTAATCAGTGTGTTACATACAACCAGTGGCACAGCAACCAGTGTCTCAACATTCCATATTGCTCAAACAGCAGGGCAGAGCAGGTGACCTTTCAATTGCAGTGTGCTGCAGTCATTCACTTTCTTTGTTTACTAAACCATCATGCAACCCTTTTGAAATGACTTGTATCACATAATTGATTTTACATGGGAATGTTTTGCCAGAACCCACACAAATCTGTAGACATACATGCATACAAACAAAGGCACACACTTAAATACAGCAGCCCATAGGAGGCACAAAAGGGGAGTCGCAGGAAGACCCCATTAACTAATAGAATGCACAGTGGTGTCTGAGTGTGTGTGTGCGTGTGTGTGTGTGTGTGTGTGTGTATTTACTGCGCATGCAAATATGCATGTTCATGAGCATGCTCGTGTATGTGTGCATGTATGGCATAGTTTTCATGCATGCATCTGTACTTGGTCACGTGCTTGTGCATACTTACATGTGTGTATGTGTCTGTATGTGTACCCATGTGAGTTTACATGTGTATCTGAGTGTACATGTCCGTGCTTATGCGTTACGTTTCTACATATATTTGTGTGTGTGTGTGTGTGTGTGTGTGTGTGTGTGCGCTCGTGAAGGAAGAGCAAAGAAAGAAAGAGGGAAAACGATCAGTGTTGGAGCAGCATGTGTCTCTCCCCATCTTCTCTGTCACCATTTGAATCAAGAAACACGGCAAGAAATATCTGCTACCCGCCCATGACCTTTGTCTGTAGGGAGGAAAACCTCATGCAGTCATAAGCCAAATGAAGTTATATCATCAAGTACATTCATAAAACGGTCTATACAATGACTGAAACCTTATTTATGCATGTAATATTATCTTTAAGAGGAAATTCATGAGTGTGGATGTTTTAAAAATGCAGACAAAGGCAGGCTGAAATAATTGCACTTATTCAATCTAAAACAAAAATTACCACAGATATCAAAAGGTGTTATTTTTGAAAGTCTTTTTTATGGTCACTGGAAAAAGTACATTCATAAAATGGGCTATACAATGACTGAAACCTTATTTAAGCTTGTAATATTATCTTTAATATTTAATATTAGGACCCCCTTGAAAACGAGATGGTACATCTCAAGGGGTTATTCCTAATAAAGAATTTCCTCTCCTATTTAAGAGAAACTTCATGAGTGTGGATGTTTTAAAAATGCAGATAAATGCAGACTGAAATAATTGCAGTTATTCTACTTAAAAAAATTTTTTTACTACAGATATCAAAAGATGTAACTTTTGAAAATCTTTTTTATGGTCACTGGAATGAATGACGTGTTAAGCAAATGAATTAACAACAAATGGCTGGCGCTGCGGTTATGAAAGAAAATTCATGATGCAAAAGTGGTAGACTGGCGCCATCTTCTGGATAAAATGCAGTGGTCATCTTTCACTCTCCTCCAGGAAAGTGTAGCTGTTGTAGGTGGTACTGAAATCACAGGGTCCTGTGATTTACTTTTTGAGGGTAATTCAACAATGCACTGGCTTGCCTTATTTTATTTTCTATGGTTGTGGACATAGTAGGTCTGCAACCAAGAAATTTGTACAATAAGAAACATTTATTCCAAAAAAAAATAAAAATCTGCTACATATCAATGGAGATGCATTTCTTTAAAAAGTCCAGAGTCTATATGAAAAGACTGGAACGCAGCTATTTTAGTGCTGGTGGACTGTACACACTATAGGGACAGCAGGGTTGTTAGATTTTACTGAACAGCCTATTAAACTTTGCAGAGTCCACACAAGCCAGTTCCACTAAAGGTAGCAGTCAATCTAAGCTGCATGCTATCAGCCTGGAGTCAGTAATTGCATAATTACAGTCCCAATGGTTACTCTGTTTGGTAGTATGGACAGGCATTGATCAGGAAGCAGATGAGGTATAGACCAACCACAGGTTAAAGCTGGAAGTTTCATTATCACTTTTCAGTCTCCCACCGTGCCACTAGATGCCGCTATTTAACAGCCGTTAAATACCATTTAATATACCATTTAAAAATACCATTTTTTCTTTTTACTTTTTTACAGTGTGGCACTTTCTTGGAAAACGCAGTGTATATGGGAATCAGTTGCCAGGCTTTACATTTTGAAAGGATTAAACCATGATTAAATATATTAGCTCATTCAGACAATTGCCTATTTTCATAAATGCTGCCGTTTATCAAGACAATCTATCATTTATCATTTAACAGTTCGAAAAAAATCCTACACTTGCGATTACCGTGAGCAACAAATCCAGTATCAACCTGGAACACTCGGGTCATGGGAGTCTGTGCCAACCGCTACACAGGATATACTGTGTGTGGGGTCTAATGGAAGCCACAGTTATAGGCAATATGAAAAGAAAAAAAAAAAACTTCCTCAACTTTCAAGGTTCACGGTTCTGTGGATTACAATTTATAAACTTGAGTGGATTACAAATTCTTTTTAGAATTTGTAATCCACAAAGTTTTTATGATGGCACAGCGACCAAAAATATTATGCATTTACTCATATTGTGTTATTCGGCTGACAGAATATTTCCAGTTTTGTTAACTATATTTTATTACTCCATTCAAATACAAAAACAAATGACCAAGTTTATAAAACTAATAATTTTACACTGTGTCAATGTAAAAGATAAAGGTGTTTGTAGGGTAAAAAAAATAAACAAGGCTAAATTCCTTCCATCCCTCCTTCCCATATACTTCTGACTCCCAGTTGGGGTTGTTTGGGCCTGGAACCCATCTCCACATGCGTAGGATTGGCAGACATGCAGCCATGATTTGAACACAGTAACTTCTTGCTGTGAGGCAACACATTGGTACCCTGCAACAAAACTGTAATCCTGAAATAGTATTCTTGAAATAGTACTTTTATTATTAGTTTTGTAACATCATTAAAACATTCCATTATATAAAAAAATGAAAGCAATGACTGTTGACTGGTCTCTTTGGCAGTACTAAAACATAGAGGGATAGACAAAATAAGTGAAACATTGGTTTCCAAATAAAATATAAAACAGCTGAACAAATTTCTTGGCAAAACTGCCAACATATTTTTCACCCGATTATTTTGTGACTGTTATACATTTGTTTTCTTTTAGATTACGCAGTGTCAAAAAATTTAAAACACTCAAAATTTCAAGGCACTCAAGCTTAACTATTTTAAATTTTTTGATTGTTATGCAAACTAACATGAAAACAATATGAGTTGTTTTATTAACAAAACTTTAATTTAATTATTAGAAAACCGTAAAGAAATGAATTAAGCTTTTATAATAAAATGTAGTTTTTCTGAACAAATAAATGTTCACTGGCATAACTTCACAACAAAATGTAAAAATCTAAATTATGCTCAAAACTAAAAAAAATAGTGAAACAATTTTTTACAGTGTGGCTTGCCCTGCTGATGAATATGTCAATTAATCATAATTGACCATTGATTAATATTATTATCAAATATTCTGGAGTGGGGTTATGACCATCATGAGGGACGTTGGAGATATGAGGTTTTAGAGGGTTAATTAACAAGGTTGTGTTGTATTTTTACCAGTATTGATTTGTAAAACTACATTCATTTTATTCATGTTTCAGTGAACCACAACAGTAGAATAATGGACAATTCTGAAATTATTGGGAGAAATATGGAGTTGTGTTTGAATACATATTTTGATTGGTATTGCCTTGTACAAAAAATCATTGTGTAAAATCAGTTAAACTGTGTAAATCATTTATTTAAGTATGGTTGGCTATTCTAAAACAGTATCTGTCATGTAATAATTGTCAGTCAATGAAAGGGAATGAGAGACCAAAGGCAGGTGTGCTCTACTGAAGGCTCTGATGTAAATCCTACAGCATGGAGCTGACAGGCTGAACTGATTATTCACTACATCTGCAAACTAAAACCAGGAAAGAGCACAGGAGACTGATGCAATCAATCTGACTAGAGCTCATGATACGCAAACATTTCAAGCTTGTACACTGCCTTATCCACCCAGGAATGAAATCAATCAGATATTTGATTTAGCCAGAAGAGTGCATCTGCATTTTTTTGTTAAATTTGTTTTTAAATTTTATTTTACATGTGTAAAATGATACCAGGACTGATTGTACACCAACTTGTTTTTTCAAATGCAATGGAAAAATGAATAAAATCTGATTTAAAAAAGTACTGCTTTATCTGCTTTATGTATATACATTATATGAAATGTTTAGTCCTATGATCTAGATAAAAACAAAACCCAAAACATGAGCAGCTGAACTGATTATTCACTACATCTGCAAACTAAAACCAGGAGAGCACAGGAGACTGATAGTATGAAACTAACAAGAGCTCATGATGCATTTCAAGCTTGTACACTGCAATATAAACCCATATAGCCAAGAATGAAATCGATCATATATAAAATAATTTGATTTAACCAGATGAGTGCATCCGTATTTTTTTTTTTTAAAGATTATTTTAATGTTTTTTATTTATCTGTTTTTATGTTACCAAGACTGATTGACACCAATTTGTTTTATCCAATTACAATGGAAAACGAATAAAAACTGACAAAAAGCACATTTGATTTATGTATAAACAGTACATGAAATGTTTTGTCTTGTTATTCAGATCAAAGCAAAACCCAAAACATACTAAATTCATTCATCATAATTATTAAATGAATTTCCTCTACAGTACTCTTTACGTATGAAGTAATATTTGCAGTTCAAAAGTTTAGATCAATACCAATTTATATTAACAAGCAAAAAGAGTATCCTCTACAGCATGAAAGAACAAGGTAAAAGCAACGCAGGTAAGTTACAATACAGTGTTGTTCAAGCACCAGCTTTGTACCCCTTTTCCAGAACAAAATCTAGAAATGAGGTTGCAGGAAATCAAACGGTAACTGTTACCTCAGTATGCATGTCTGCTCTCTTCTGACTGACTATTAAAACATCCCCCTTTGCACTTTCTCTGGTCTGTCCCAAATCAGTATTCATGCATACTGAGGCTGATTACATTAACCAAATGGCCACTGTTATTGCTCTGTGTGTGCCTGCCTTCCATTTGGTTTTGGTAGGCCATCAACCAGCTCCCTTTGGTCAATTCACATCTCCAGCAAGTCAACTCCAGAGTACCCAAGTCAGCAACCAGGTAAGGTATGCTGAAGCAGATTAGAAACAACAAACATTCCTTAAAAGTACACCATCTATTTTTTTAAAACAAATACTGTCACTGGTTTGACGTCACTTTTACAGAGATTTTCACTGGGCATATTTGCAGGGGTCCGTCATTCTTATCTTCTTTCAAATATGGAGAGAAGAATGGAAACACTCTCTCAGTAAATGTGTCTGTAGAAGTGTAAATGAGTGACATGTCACTGGAGTCGAAGAAGGACACCTCCCCCCTGTCATAGTCCAGCTGCACTCTGATGCTCTGGGGCTTCCTCTTCAGTGTGAGCTTAGTACCGTCAGCTGCAATGTACTTATCACCATCCCTCAGAAATAAGAGCCAGAATCCACTCTCTGGGCTGTATGTTATCTCTCCCTTCCTACTGATGGACTCTTTCACCACTCCTATATCCCAGTCAGGTTTATTCCCAACCTTCACCTCCCAGCTGTGTTTCCCTGAAGTAAAGCCCTCAGATCCCAGCACACTCACATGGAGTTCAAACCTCTCTGGGTTGTCAGGACATTTCTGCTCTGTACCTGTGTCTCTCACAGTGGTCAGATCATCAGAGAGAGAAAGCCAGGGGGCTGCAGTGTTGGGGTCCAGAAACACAGGAGCTGAAATTTCAAGAGGAAAGATATTCAAAAGTCTGAGAAAAGAGAAACATTTCAAATACTCTATTTAGATTAGGTCACATACAAAGGAAATATACAAATAATAAGAATTATGGATTTGGATGGCAGGTATGTCACACCTTGGCAGGGCAGCGTGCCCCATACAAATACAGCACTGAGAGTTTGGCACTTTGCAGGGCTCCCTACAGAAATAACCACAATGACCACAAACTCTCAGCCCTTAAAAACTTTCATTTCTGTGCCTTCTAACACCCAAACCTAGAGGATTTAGCGTTTTTTCCTTCTTTTTCCTGCCTGATTACATTATCCCAAATACTCCAGGCCCAAAAAGAATATATGTCTCCCTTTTGGACATACATAGAAGTGCACTCATTTAAAACAGCAACAGAGGCGGACACGGTGGCACAGTGGTTAGCACTGTCGCCTCACAGCAAGAAGGTTATGTGTTCGAATCTCCGCTTGGGGCCTTTCTGTGCGGAGTTTGCATGTTCTCCCCGTGTTCGCGTGGGTTTACTCCGGGTACTCCGGTTTCCTCCCACGCTCAAAGACATGCATGTTAGGTGCACTCCTGCAGTTGCCCTTGACCAAGGTACTGGCCTCAGAACTGGAGTTGGTCCCTGGGCGCTGCACTGTGGGTGCCCATTGCTCCTAAGTAACTAGGATGGGTCAAAATGCAGAGGACAAATTACCCCACGGGGTTCAATAAAGTATATCTATCTATCTATCTATATATTCTTCACTAGTAGCTTCCCGGGGAGCACATCTACCTATGACACTTTTGGATGAGCAACAGGCTGCATTCAAACCTCACCTCAGACTCATAAAAACCACTCACTCAAACTAAAAATAAAACACTGAAACTTAAATATAAACATTGTTTATTGTAACTTGGCCTAATTTTGATATCATTACTTTTGATGGCAGGCCTAGATTTTGCAAGTCTTAATGACTTACAGTGTATGTGTGAGCAACTTGGCATTTTTGTACATTGAAAACATGTTTTTATTCAGATTCATATATACTGTAGTTAAAGTGATTCATACTTTAAACATGAAATTAATATGAAAATGAATAAATCAACTAACACATTTCAAAATTCAATTCACACAGCTAAAAAAACATATTATTAATTAGGTTTTATATATAATGCTAATTCTGTGTTTGCCTGGGTTCTAATTTCAAATTGAGAGAAGAGCAATGCACCCCACGGGACCTTCATAAACTTGGAGGGAACTGAGACTGGGTGACTTCGTATTGTTTATCTTTAGCACCATTTCAGAATACAGCTTGTTTCTTCAGATTCCTCTGTTCATTAAATACATGCAAAAAACATCATTTCACCGGCTGCCCCAGATACTCACTGTACTGCACCATCTCCAGCATCTTCTCCCAGACTCTGAACTTCAGGTTGCCCAAGTGTTTGGCCACATCTGTCAGTGCCCCTGAGAGCAGCTCTGGATCCTGCAGTGTGCACTGGGCTCTGTAATGACAAGCAGGAGTCACTCAAGATTTAAATGGTAAATGGACTGCATTTATATAGCGCTTTTATAGAAAGAGTTTTACAATTGATGCCTCTCATTCACCCATTCACTCACACGCCAACGGTGAAAGGCTGCCATGAAAGGTACCAATCAGCTCTTCAGGAGCAATTAGGGGTTAGATGTCTTGCACAGGGACATGTGGGATCAAACTGGCAACCCTCCGACTGCCAGACAACCGCTCTTACCTCCTGAGTTATGTCGCCCCAGATTTAGGGTTTAAACAGACACTGGAAAAAAGGGCAGAGTCTGCATACCTTTCCTTGATGTTCTTGTAGCTCTGAAAAACACAACAGCACAATTGTAATAAGATGTATACATGTATAAACATACTCAGTAGAGATTATTATGAGAGACATATAATAAGTGAAAAACAATGCAAATAAAAGTGATGTAATTTTAACAGTAAGCACATATGAATGAAGGTACTGTAATGTACAGTACGTGCAAAGAATATTGAAAGCAGGAGCTTCCACACAGGTGTGACTCCTGAGATAATTAAGCAATGAACATCCCAGCATTCTCACGGTTGTGTATACAAATGCTGTGCAGGTTTTGTTGACCATTCATTTTGCTACCATGTGGCTGGAAGATTTCTCAGCAACTCTGAATCAAATGACTGAACATCTATGGAGTGAACAGGCAGTTGCATCCGTCTTGAACTGTGCAGCAGTTGCCTGCATGTAGTGTACAGTGTCATTGCTATTATAGAGGACACAATGGTGAAAGACAATTATGTGGGGAAAATGAGGCCTTCAGTAAATTATACAGGACATGTCCTACTCTGCAGTGCTGATGTTTTCTATTGACTTTCTGGTGACACCAATTTTTCACAAAATTCAAAAATATTAAAAAAATATGTGATGACATTTTAAAATGAGCTGATGCATCTCTATGAACACCTGCACCCTGAGTTTGACACTGTCTCAGCAGGCTACTGCTGCATTGGTGCAGAATAAGGGAACACGGCCACATATTGTGAAAAACCACAAACCAGCATACTGAATTACAGCAAATCAAGCTCCTACCTGTAAAAAGGAGGTGTCTTCAGTGTCCATTGCCTTCTCTATAGCTGTGATTTTGTCTGTAAGAGTGGAGATGTGTCCTGTGATGTTTTCTATCTTCTCCTTCATTATCTGACTCTTCTGCTCCTCTTCCTCTCTCAGAGCAGCAAGTCTGGCCTCCTCTTCCTCTCGCAGGAACTGGTGGAGCTTCTCAAACTCTGCCTTTATCTGCCTCTCTGTGTGCTGGACCTGACTCTGCAATTCAAACACGCTATTTTAGACCTGAATATTGTAACTATTTTTCATTATTTAAGCGTGGCAGCCAGTGTGTTTGTTATGCCTGTCAAAAACAACATCAACCAAAAACAATTATTTTCTATTTTTGTGTACCTAAACAGTATTCGTAATTTCTTTCCTTACCTTGATGTGTTCAGCTGTTTCCTTACATTCTTGTTCAACGTCAGTAAACCTCTTCAGTTTTTCTTTAATAAGATTAAGTGCAGGGTTGAGTTCCTCCTGGAGTTAAATTAATCAGTTATCACTTACAGAAAGACACAAATGGCACATTGATACCCCTGCTGCAATACAAGTGAAAGTCAGTACAGCTTATTAAGAACACTGGAAAGGTAGTCAGGAAAATAGCCCTGCTACAAATTAAGTAAAGATTAGTGAAACATACTTATAACACAGCATAACATATGTGATGAATTTTCAAAACAATTAAACCAGTCAAATTTCACAGCATATAGGATTAAAAAATAACTTTTGCTGGGTTGTAATTTCATATTTTATAGTAGACTGTAAGAAATGTTAAAGCACTTATAAAACTGATTTGACTTGTTGGTATAAGAATTTTTTGCGCATATGTATAGCTCTTGTCTCCACCAGTCATTGCAGATTTCTTTACTTCCTGTTTGTTGCTCAGTTCTCTCCCCAGGCAAATAACATAATATTTAACAGCAATTTTATTAGGTTGTGACCTTTATTATATTAAAGTTCATCTGTGATATCTCCATTTGTCCTGTCAGTACTACTAATTTGACGTATCATTGCTATATATTTCTAAAATGGCTCTGTGTATTTCAGTGTTAATATTTGGAGCCATATTCTCTGTAAAAGGCCCCCAAGCACAACTGTCAATCAAGATTAACCATGCTTGCATTTTATTCATAAAGCCCTACACTGAAAGTCTAATATACATGATGTTTTAATGGTTGTAAACACACTTTCAGATACAGTGCTGCCTCTTCCTGCTTTTGCCTGATCAGCAGGATCGTTACTGTTGCTGCCTTTGTGAGTGGAAGTGGAGGCCAGACTGACTGTATTTACAAGACCTCACACCACAGCCGTCTGTCAGAGACATTTTACACATATTTGATTGTGTCTTGAAAATATTAAATACATTATATTGAAAATAAAATACCTTCAGCTCCAGTACGGCCTCTTCCACTGGACAGACCGGGTGGTTTCTGTGTTTTTTTGAAGTCTGACAGATGACACAGAGAGGCTCTTTGTCATGTTTGCAGAATAATAGAAGTTTCTCCCCATGAAGATTGCAGCGAGCGTCACTCTTGTCGGTAGTTTCTCTCTCATTCTTCTGCTTTAAGAAGAACTCCACAATGCTTCTTAAGGCCAGGTTTAACGGAGGATCATTCATAGAGGCCTTTCTCCTGCAGATGGGACACTCCCGAGAGCTCTTCTCTTCCCAGAACTCCTTCAAACACACTCCACAGAAGCTGTGGCTGCATTTCAGGACAACAGGCTCTTTAAAAATATCACAACATACAGAGCAACAGAGCTCGTCCTCGGGAAACAAAGCTTTAGCCTCCATTTTACAGACTTC
>NW_026985712.1:0-40790 GCF_018555375.3 Anguilla rostrata | reverse complement strand
AACCTCACATGGAACATCTGTCTCAAAAGCTATAATTGGATTCTTGTAGAGAAATAAAGCCTGTTACTCTATGCAAGGTTTTTATTTGGCCATGCTGTGTTGCTGTGTTTACAATCAAAGTCTCCTCCTCCATCATCAACCCTGTCCACTCACCCCAAGTACCCAATCTAATGTACTATCTAGCTGGATAGGAGGTAAACGTTAGTACCAGGTAATGAGTGACTTCACACAGCAGGTAATGTTACTTACAGATCCAACACAAAACAAGCCAACTCAACATTGCTTTTCATCCTCTTGGCAAACTTCTGCAGACTACCAAGGAAATGCAATTCTAAGGTTAACTGTAGTTCTTGAACGAGCCCTCTCAGCTTGTCTTTTTGCTTTTGCTGTATCTGGGCTTCTTCACTAGCAAGGTACTCTCCGCTTGCCTGAAGGACATACAGAGCTGGATGGACAATCACCACCTGAAGCTCAACCCAGGAAAGACGGAGCTAATCTTTATTCCTGCTCTATCCTCTCCCCTCCTCGACTTTTCCATTTCCTTAGGGGACACCGTAGTGACATCATCACCCTGCGCCAAGAATCTCGGAGTGATGATGGACAACAGGCTGTCCCTCTCCAACAACATTGCAGCAGTAACCCGGGCATGCAGATTATTCCTATACAACATCCGCAGAATCCGCCCCTTTCTCACCACCTACTCAACCCAGCTCCTGGTCCAAGCAATGGTTCTATCCCGCCTGGACTACTGCAACTCTCTTCTGGCTGGACTACCAGCATCTGCCACCAGACCCCTGCAGCTCATTCAGAATGCTGCGGCTCGTCTGGTCTTCAACCTCCCCAGACACTCCCACGTAACTCCCCTGCTCACTACCCTCCACTGGCTGCCTGTTATAGCTCGCATCAAATTCAAAACATTGGTCCTAGCATACCAGGCAGTCAAGGGATCAGCCCCAGCATACCTTCACAAGATATTCAAACCCTACATGCCAGCCAGATCCCTCCGTTCTGCTACCTCAGGACGCCTAGCACCTCCCCCTCTTCGCACCTGCACTTCCAGAACACGTCTCCTGTCTGTTCTGGCCCCACGATGGTGGAATGACCTCCCTGTGGAGGTCAGAACAGCTGAGACTGTGAACAATTTCAAACGACGACTGAAGACCCACCTCTTCAGGCTGCACCTCTCTCCATCCCTCCCTTCCCCCCTGTAAATGACTAAACTTAGGGTTGTAACTAGGCAGCTGTTTCATAGGTTACTTAGTTGATGCGCCTGTCTTAACGACTACTTGTATTTTTATTTATTTATTTTTCCATAGATTGCGTTGTTGCCGTTCTCGTTGTTAGTGTTAATCAGTTTAACCATCAGGGTCCAAGTTGAACTATGCGGTTGTTCCCTGTACTTGGACCGGTACTTCTCTCTAGGGGTTTCGTCATACTTGTTCCTGGTTATGGTTATACACTTTGTTGTACGTCGCTCTGGATAAGAGCGTCTGCCAAATGCCTGTAATGTAATGTAATGTAAAAGGTAGTAACAAGCACTCCACTGAAATCTGATCCCAACCACAGGCTCTGTAGCCACACCCACCCCTCCCCACACAGAAAAGAGCACCACACCCAAAATGTCCCAAACACATTTTAGAATAACAAATACAGGTAAAGGTTCACAAATTGCCAGTGCTTCATAGATATGTTTTAGCATGGTTATTTTATATTTTCAAGGAAAAAATTGTACATCGTATGCCTTTAATAAACTGTCTTGTTTGCACTTGAGTATGTTGCTAAGCCACCAAAAGTATTTTTGCAGTATGTACACTTACCAGAATTTATCCATGCTGTAACAACAATATACACCAAAGGCAGAGCCAAGTCAGTGAATCGCTGGTAATGTATACCTGTGAAAAGAAACCAGTTATTTTAACAGCTCTATCCAGTGCTCATGATGTTCTTTAGGCTTTAGCCACAGAAAAATGCCTAGTCACCCAAACCAGAGCCACTAACGTTACAATTGGAGTTGCCATGTACAATTATAAAACCTAGTCTATCTAAATTTTAACAGTGAAAGAACCAGGGCCACATCGGGGGGAGGGCACTGCCCCCCCAAACGCCATGGATAACTACCACTACATGAAACAAGTATGTTCGTGCAGAGTCACTGCATTTGAGATGCTCTGTGAATATCAGAGAAAACATGCTTATTGCAATGGTGCCATCTGTTTTATATATATTGTTCAATAAGCAAACTCACCTCTATCATGGTTAGTAGGCCTACGCTTTCCTTGTACGATAGTCTGTGATCATATCAAACTTAGCCTATATACCCATTCTACAGAAAATGTGTTCAATCAAACTATTCAATTTAATTATTTGTGGTCATTTCTTTGGTACTAGTGTTATTTTCTGATATGCAAAGATTGCTGGGCCACTACATGGCAAAAAGTATGTGGACACCTGACATCCAACATCTCATCCAAAGTTATGGGCATAAATATGGAGTTGGTCCACCCTTTGCTGCTATACCAACCTCCACTCTTCTGGGAAGGCTTTATATTACATGTTGGAGCATTGCTGCAGGGATTTGCTTCTATTCAGCCAGAAGAGCATTTGTGAGGTCGGGCACTGCAGTTGGCTCTCCGATGGATCTCAAAGGTGTTGGATAAGGCTAAGGTCAGGGCTGTGTGCAGGCCTGTAAAGTTCTTTCACACCATTCTCAACAAAAGTGTTTCTATATGGACCTCACTGTGTGCCCAGGGGGCATTGTCATAGTGTATCTGAGGGTGAGAGGGGACCATCATAAGTAGCTTCCGCCAAATATTTTTAAAAAGCTAGCTAGGGAGCACGCCATTTCGTTATCCACTTTTCATTCAAATTAAGTGCTTTCTCTTTGAATCTCGCAATGCTGCCAACGGATGTGTAAATATTATGTTCAATAAAAAACACAAATGTCAGACCAATATCTATATTTATGGAATGCAGGGTATGTTTTCCCTGTATTTTCACTTCTTATCTGTATAATGAAGTTCTTAAAAATCAATAAGCAATGCAGGCCTGAAAACTATAGCACGTACTGTGCCTTGAATAAAAAGTTGTCTCCCCCAAATTTCTGTCTGCCCCCCCAATCACAGCAGTCTAGATCTGGGACTGGAATGAATATAAAAATACTAACATTACTATCACTAACAAACTAACTAATAAGTGCCAAATATAGAGCTAAAGAACAATATAGAACATGAAACAAAGAAAGACTCAAAAGGATCTACCTACGTTAATCTAAAGATGAAAAAAAAAGGCTGTTACAACTTGACCGCAGGTGGGCTGAAATAAGCAAGGTAATTTGTGCAGCCGTTTTAGACGAGCTGAACACATAATACTTCTCCATCGATCAAGAAGAGGGGCAGGGATGGGGCTTTAACTTACGTAGCTTACGTAGAAGTAGGTTTTTACCTACTTCAGTGTCACAGGTGTGGGGTGGGATCCAAGCGAAACAAAACATAACTTTTCCCCTTTGGGTGGAAGTACAATACAATAGGGCTGATAATAATGTATCAAATGAGGAGACAGAATACTTGACGTTAGAACTCAAAAATCCTGATTTAGTGTTTAATACCTCTTTAAGCTAAGCATAAATTCTGTCTCATACTATATATGAACATAAAATCTCATGTGATATAAGGAGGCAATAAATTGTGTATTTTGCACATGTTCACAAAATACTATATTATAAAATAAAAACATACCAGGAAGTAACTTTATATATGGAGCCACCTTAAATATCACTAGGATCCTCATGAGATTTATGGTACTGCAAACATTAGCCTCTACAAAAGAGCCTGCAAAACAAAAAGGACACACAAATGTAAGCAGTGACAAATATGCAGCTCTGTATTTTTATTTATATTTTTCACGCTTTTCCCCAATTTTCTCCCCATTTTGGAATGGCTGATCTATACAGCTGCCCTGATGCTGGTGTCCCTGCAGCCAATGCAGGACAGTGTAGATGAGTATCCGCTCTCCACCAAAGCATGTCAGGTCAGCGTCTTCACACCGCCGCCCACAAGCCAAGCTTTGCATAGGCATGAGTCACAGTGAGACACTTCATATGCAGCTTTGGCAGCAAACTGGTCATTGGAGGTCACTAGAGTGCGAAAAAGCGCAGATTCATGCACTAGAACAGAGCCTTAACACATACCAGACTGTGGAGACCATTCATGCGCTAGAACAGTGACTTACATACCAGACTGTGGAGACCATTCATGCACTTGGACAGCGCCTTAACAGATATCAGACAGTGTAGACCATCCATGTAAACTGTCTTAAAATTATCAATTCAAAAGAACAAGTAATATAATTTATTTTTCTTTAAAAATACTATCAAACATATCATAGGTCACCTAATAATGGCACGATACACCTACATGTGCTCTGTGTACCAATGTAGAAAAAAGACAAATAAAAATATAATGTTAGGGCTGCTGGGTGGTTCATCTGGTCTAGGCACTGTTCTGGAGAATGGCTGAGCTTCACAGTCATGTATGGCGTCCAAGGACCAGGGCCAGTAGCACTGTGGGGCGATACAAAATTGGCAAATGCGTTGCCCAGGGATGGGAGTGTTCAGTCAGTTAGGGGTCCCTGTTTAATCACTCTCCCTCTGCCTCATGTCTGTAAAAATCTTGGCTGTGGGCTGCGATGTGAAAAGAATCAGGCTGGCGACATCATGCGTCCTTGTCTATACTCTCACGAATCAGCCACGAGTATCGCAGCATGAGCATGGCTGTAAATAGCTAATAGAACATTCAAAAATAGGGAGGGAATTGGGTATGGAAAACTAAGTAAAACAAAGCAGACAGACTTACTTTCAATTTTACCCCATATGGCGAATGCGATGGATATCAGGATGCATGGAACTGAGACTTGAAGGCAGTATAGCAACAGAGCCCTGTTGCTTTCATCTGTGAAGAAATAAGAAAAATTCAATCACCACACGCATATCCTTGCACACATTATTGGAGTTATGGAACTATTACAGTTGAGGCCAAAAG
Source organism: Anguilla rostrata (assembly GCF_018555375.3). Lineage (NCBI taxonomy): Eukaryota > Metazoa > Chordata > Actinopteri > Anguilliformes > Anguillidae > Anguilla > Anguilla rostrata. Next base: position 35,754 of record NW_026985712.1, on the reverse strand, counting down.
TTTACATACATCTAGGCTAAAGACATTCACACTCAATTTTTCACAACTCCACATATTTCATGTTACCATACATTTCCTGTGTTAAGTCAATTAGGGTATCTACTTTATTTCCATAAGAGGTCATTTCAAAATAATAGCTAAGAGACAGATTTATGTCAGCTTCTATGTACTATTTCAGATTTTCAGTGGGTCAAAATTTTACATACACTTTGTTAGTATTTGGTGCCGTTTCCTTTTAATTGCTTAACTTGAATCAAACGCTTGGGGTAGCCTTTCACAAGTGTCTCACAATACTTTGCCAGAATTTTTGCCCATTCCTCCTGACAGACCTGGTGTAACTCAGTCAGGTTTGTGGGCCTCCTTGCTCAGACACGCCTTTTCAGTTCAGTCCAAAAATTTTCTATGGGATTCAGGTCAGGGCTTTGTGATGGCCACCCCAATACTGTCACTTTGTTGTCTTTATGTCATTTTTTTACAACTTTGGAGGTGTAGGGCAGTTGTAAGTTGTTTCTCTGCAGTTCTCTCTCTTAGGGCTCAAATGCTTTGTTTCTGCATAAGCTCCCAAATGAGCCTGTGTCTGTTACTTTCAACATTCCAACACTATCTTCCACTTCCCTTCAGGATCGCCAGACCCCTCACGTCAGATACTCATAATTCTAAGATCAAAGCTATGGATGACACTGGGGGGATTAACAACCTCCTTGCATGTAGTGGAGGCATATAGTAATGAATGTTCATTCGCTGTTAACCATTCTCACGGTATGAACCCACCATGGTGTGATATCTCTGGACTGCGCCAGCTCGGCACCTAGATAACTGCTGAGTATCCCTATAGAGCACCACCGGCGACTAGCAGGCATTGTCAGTATTTCAAGGCCGCCACACCAGCGAATGGAGGAAAACCTAATTGAATAGTTGGCAAATACAATTACAATATCCAACAGGTCTGAAAAACTCAAAGTGAGTGCAGGCTATTAGAATATTACAGTATCACGTTTCTGAGTTCCCTAGCCTGCACAACTTTGTGCTATGAGTCGAGTGTAACTGATTGTTGTCTGTCTCATACTAATCATAGGCTACGTGCGTAAAATGGTATTAGTTCATAGGGAGTTTTTGTGTAGCGATGCCCAGGAAACTTGTTGAGAGAGCGCTTCACTTATGAACCATAATACTAATACTATAACGTCTGATTAGTCACTACATTCTACATTATATGTACTGAATTGTATCATGCTATACTGTGCCAGTATCCTATCCCATATTACAACCAAACTGCTTAACTTATAATAACAATTAGTTGTCATTAAAGCTTATATTTTTGTATATGTGTGTTTGTGTTTCCTCTCTCATGCTGATGGAATGATCCACCAACAAAGTCAAATAGAGACATTTGAATTAATAAGTGCCGAGGGTCAATTCCCTCTAAATAATTTTAAGTGTTGAGGTTGATAAAGGGTGATCTCCAGTTATTCTGGGTTCAATATTCAGAGGGCTGTGCCATTAACAGGGTAGCTGAGGGTGGCCCCCTAATTAAATTTGAAATAATAAAATAATATAAATTAATTTTAATTTAATAACTCAACTAAGTTCTATCAACCTTATGACAGAGGTATGCTTAGGATCATTGTCCTGCTGGAAGACCCAGTTGTGACCAAGTTATAACTTTCTAGCTGATGTCTTGAGGTGTTGCTTCAGTATTTCTAGATAATCCTCCTTCCTCATGATGCCATCTATTTTCTGAAGTGCACCAGTCCTTTTTCCAGCAAAACACCCCCGCAATATGATGCTGCCACCCACATGCTTCACAGTTGGGATGGTGTTCTTTGGATTAAAAGCCTCACCCTTTTTCCTCCATACATAGCACTGACCATTATGGCCAAACAGTTCAATTTTTGTTTCATCTGACCAGAGAACACTCCTCCAAAAGGCTCGGTCTTAATCCTGGTCATCACCTGCAAACTTATTTCTGGGTTTTTTATGCCGATCTTGGAGTAGGGGCTTCTTCCTTGCGCGGCAGCCTTTCAGGCCATGGCGATGTAGGATTCTCATAATGGTGGATGTAGATACTTTGGTACCTGATGCCTCCAACTCCTTCATCCATTCCTTTGTTGTTGTTTTGGGGTTCAGTTGAACTCCTTGGCGTAGGAACCAGGTGGGACGTGTGCCCCCCAATGTTTGTAAAGAATCTAATTGCCCCCCCCCCCAACCATAACTGATCCCTCTCCCATGTAAAGCTTTCAATAAAGACTGCAACAGCAATAAAAGATTACTTCAAAATTATGCGGAAAGGACTGTAACGCCTGTAAACATAACGTGAATGATTGACTCCCCTCTTCACACAGTAGCAGTGGTTTACCCCCAGGGCCACGAAAAGTTTGAGCTTACGAAAGCACAAATGGGATATGTAGTCAACAATTAGAGGTGATTGCTCAAGCCGATGATACTATGGACTTCACTTCCCATGACCCTTATAGAAATAAAAATGGTAAGAAGGAATTTTAGGATAGCGCTTCCGAATTTGCTTGTGTCGAAAGTTCTGCGACGGAAACAGCGATAGATTTACCCACTAGCATCTGTCCAAAATGTAAACAAGCCAGGCAGTTTTCACGGTCTGGAAAACTTTTATGACAACGTCAGCTAAAGTCAGTGACTCACAGCGGTTGGAAAGAACGGTAACGGTAATCTTATATTTGTAACGTTACCTATCAGTATGCCAGCTAACGTCATTGTTAGCTAGCTAGTTGTCAATGAATGGACTATGATATCTGATAGCATAAGTAGCTAGCTAGTTAATAGCTGTCGGTACACTGTCTGAATGTGATGTTCACGTAACTTAGAAAACTACCTGGCGATAGTTGCACTCGGTTGCTAAGCAGGGAATTAACGTGACTCCCCACGTTGCAGTGTTAGTATTTTAGCCAATGTTTGTCTAACGTTATGGACACGTCTTGTAAAAGTACAAGTTTGTTTTAGCTATCGATATATCTTTTTAACGTTAGCTCCCCCTCAATATTTAGAACATGTGCATTTGTCCCCCTGAATTTGTTTTCCTTTACATTTTCACCATAAATTGATGCAGAAAAGGCACAAATTGGTGCATGAAAATTCACCAGAATGCAGGAAATTAAGTGTTTGACGTTAAAATTTTCCGAAACCGACGCCACTGGTTGAACCTTTCGGGCCAAAGTTCGTTCAGCCCTGTGAGTTAATTTGAGCCACCTTCCTGAAAAATGCAGTGTCTGTGTGGTTCCAAGATTTTAAAATTTGAATACAATTGTTTTTACAGATGCTCGTGGTACCTTCAGTTGTATATACATATAGTGAATTAAAGCTGAAATAAATCTTTCTCTATTTGATTGTTTTAAAATTACCTTTGATGTGAACAAAGTAGATGCCCTAATTGACTTGCCAAAAGAAATGTATGGTAACATGAAATGTGCGGATTTTGTGAAAAACTGAGTTTGAATATCTTTAGACTAGGTGTTTGTAAACTTTTGGCCTCAGCTGTATTTTATGAGTCATGTACAGGCTCACAACAGCCTTGATATTTGTCTGAGTAATTACCTAAAATATAAAATGTATTTTACAGCCTGCCATGCCCCATAGTTTACAGTCTCATCCAACACCCAGAGTCTAGAGGACCCTCTCACTGAATAATGTTTCAAGAACTTGCAAGAGCTTCATCTGATCAGAACTGGATCATAATTTACAGTAGCCTAGAGCTTAAAATGAAAATCCCCCCTAACGTTTTTTTATTATATCTTACTTTCTTCAGATGATAATGCAAACACCCAGAGATTGTGCATGTCTAATGCCCTATTTGCAGGGGTGGACAGTAACGAAGTACATTTACTTGAGTACTGTACTTAAATACATTTTTAGAGTAGGCCTATCTGTACTTTACTTGAGTATTTATTTTTTTGGAAACTTATGACTTTTACTCCACTACATTTGAAAGACAAATATTGTACTTTTGACTCCACTACATTTCTATGAAGGTTGTCGTTACTCGTTAGTTTGAAGCATAGCTTTGAAGTCAGCAGTTGAATCTTTTTTTATTTTATAAAATGCGATTGGCCACACGCTGTGTTCCTCACAGGAGAACAACCACAGTAGCCTACTCCTAATATGCTGTCGGTCAAGTTCAAAGTGCTTACTTGTTGCACCAGTGATTGAACAGTTCAATTTGAACTTGGCGGCGGTAATGATGGCGACGGTAGAAGATAAGGATGATTCTTCGCCACCAGAGCACCCATGGCCATATCTCAAGTCCATGTTTGAGATTTGTGAAATTCAAAAAGATTCATATTGTTTTAAATGTTTGCTTTGCTTACCGCGCACGAACTACATCGCTGCATTCAACAAACTCGCCGTACAAAAAGCATGTCGAGCAGGGGTTAAATTGGGGGTGGACGCGGGTGGACGGCGTCCACCCACCTTTGGTAAATAAATAAATAATTTTGACCGGCAGTTTTACAAATGACTATGACAATCCAGTCCATTTTTCGTAGGCTCCAGTCCACGTGTTCCCTCTAGCCAGTTACTCGCTCAACCCAACAAAAATTCGAAGAAAAAAAAACTCAGAAGGAACAGTCGTTTATATAGACAGGCACAGAAAGAAAAATATCGTTGATTGTCTTGATTGTTTGGAAGCGGGCGCGGTAGGTAATTTCATTAACATGTAATTTCATCTATGCAACATTTTAAAGAGAGATGAATAAACAGCCCTCACGAACGCCGGCTATTATTAACGGCAACTTTGATTGCTTGAGCAAAATCAGCAGGTTGCTGGTCAGCAGCTAAGCTAAGATTGAATAGCCTATTTCCCACATAGCCTACATAACGTTTTATTCAGCGGCGACAGGTGAGCTGAAAATCGGTGGGGCACAAAACTTTCCTTTAAACTAATCATTGATCTCAACCAGTTTTCAATAGTAATTTTCCTTTATAATCAAAAGCATGCCAACGATCGGATTAATCAAATGGCAAGTAGCCTAACATACAGCGTCTTCTCACTGTGTTTGAGGGATTAAATGATAAATTCAATTCATCCGTTAAAAATCGGTTTTAATCACCAAGTAGTCTACACTTAACAAACAAGATACACCAGTATGCTATCTACCGTGTTAGTTTTCAGAATAACCCAGGAAAAATAAAACCTGCATTTCAGTTTTGTTTACAATCTACGCATTGCAGATATTTGCCATGAATACGAGTGCGGAGAAAGAAATGCATGTATCTGCAAACAAAATGTGCACAATTTCGTATTGCAAATGAAAATAAATGTAGGCTATAAGGCCTAGGCTACTCGCTAAAACTGCCTATTTGGGGGAGAGCTGGCTATATATGATAGTATTGAGTAGGCCTAGCCTATTTTGTGGATTAATTGTATTGATACTCAATGAAAATCCACTGCTTAGTGATTAAAACAGATTTTTCTAAATCGCATTTATCATTTAATCTCCCTAACACAATGCGAAGAAGCTGTGTCCCTTTCCAATTGATTAGTCAGATGTTTGTATGCTTGTTAATCACTGAAAATTAATTAAAACAGTTTGAGATCAATGATTAGTTTAAAGGATTGTTTTGCGCCTCACCAGTTTAAGAAAGATGGATAAAGGAGGAAGAAAGTGAGGACAAGAGGTGGATGACCGATTATTTTCGTGGGTAAAAAAGAATTCTCAGCATTAATGACACTCAATAAACTTGAAATATATTATGTAAAAGCTTGCATCAATAGTATACATTCTTTTTAAAACATTGTTTTCCTTAATTACAAATATGTGCACAATACATTAAGGATACACCTGTTTTGAGCAGAGACATTCATTGTACCTTTTTTCACCCACTTGCCACCGGATCTCAGGGTCCACCCAGATCCCAAATCCCAATTAACCCCTGAGGTTGAGGTATGTAAACGTTAGCTAACTGTAGCCCGTATGCTAATTATGAAGTTGTCTGAGCTTGTAGTGGTTGCAGTTTTTATGTTAGGATTGGTCAGATGAAATTTTATGGAATTTGAGCGAAGGGTCATCCGACTGTTTCACATTTCAGGCAATGCTATCATGTGTTGCTATCTAATAACAGTAAAAATGCATCTGTAAATGAGCTTCTGTAAATGCATCATAGAAACAATACAACAGTGCATTGGCATTAAAAAGAAAATGTACTTTAACTCAAGTAAAAATTTGACTGAACAACTTTCACTTGTAGTGGAGTAATATTTGACCAGGGGTATCTATACTTTGACTCAAATAATGGAGTTGTGTACTTTGTCCACCACTGCCTATTTGACAAGATTGTGCTACTAAGATTTATAAAAGTTGTACGTCAGTAAAACATTCATATTAAACATTCATAACTTCAGATGTGTTTGTGTATACTCATTTCCATTATTCCCTTGCCTCATGCTTCCATAATTCATTGCAAATTTTTTTAAATGTCTGTGAGATATCAGTGAAATGCTTGATGGGAAATGTATGAAAATACCTGTAAAATTATGAAAATTTAAGCTCTATTTGATTAGATTACTACCAAACAGACCTGGGTCAAATACATATTTGTTTTGGATTCAAATACTTTTCTACACTTTACTGATCTTGCCTGGTGTATTAGAAGCAATTAAATACTCTCAAAAAGTGCAAACCCCACCTTCTGATCATATTGGCAGGCTCAATTACACCAGGCAAGATCAATAGAGCACAGCAAAGTATTTGAATCCAAAACAAATACGTATTTGATTCAGGTCTGCTACCAAAATAAGAGTAAGTAATAATATATGGATTTAACTTGGAATTTTATGTCAGCATTTTATTATACATTAAGTGTGAAATTGTGTGCAGCGAGTTATCGTTGCTCTAACCAAAGACTCTGTAATTTAAACCTGGTGTGAAACAAAGTGTTAAATAATTGGACAGTAAATTGAGAAAAAAATGGAAACACACATACCTTTTTTGATTATACTCCAAAGAGCAGGAAGGCAGCTTAAAACTGCAAAAACTGCAGCAGCAATGGTTAAAACCAGGACACACACATGTAAGGAGGAGAACCCTATGGCAGAGATTTCAATGAATCAAAGACTGAACATAAGACAATGTGGTAGCACTGCTGGAACAGGCAGTTAGGATTGGTCCTAATGATTTGGTCCTAATTCCTCTTCTTCCATAAGGGAGATTTTTTTTTTTTTTACAACCTTTTTAGTAGTAACCCCATAACCAAACTTTATGGGGTCTAGAGGCATCTCTTCCCATTCTCCCTGCATTTCACCACTTTAAAAATTACAATGTTATTAAGCATTAAACAATTCATAATTGTTCATAAATAATAACATATGATTGGGAAGTTTAAAAGATAGATGGCATTCATTTTGAAGAGCCTTGTTCATTTAGCATTCATTTAACAGTGAGTAAAGATACACCACTGAGTGAAGATACAACAGTGAGTACAGATACACAACTGAGTACAGACACAACAGTGAGTAAAGATACACAACTGAGTAAAGACACAACAGTAAGTAAAGATACAACATCACTACAGCACCTATGCAAGAAAACTTTGCTAACCAAGGGCCAAAATAGTAATCCTGATACATGCAGATTGCATCCATAACCAGCGCTAAGAAGAGAAATGAAAAACCATGAAAAAGAAAAACAATGGAATTAGCACAAAGGATTATCTCTGAGTTAATTTTCCCAGTAACATTAAACTGTAAGATGGACATATGAGGACAAAGATCTGAAACATTGCATATAAAAACTGGTAGCATGGCCTAAATCAAAATAATTTGGGCCTGACTGGTATAAGGGGGGCATTTCAAAGATCTTCTTTAGTCCTGAGGCCAGGACTTAATCACACATTAAACAATTATAAAATGTTACAGAAAATTCTTTAGTGTAGGAGTCTTAACTGGTAGATCTGATGAAAACACCCGCACATGCTTAAGTGTCCTTAAGCCCAGACTGAATCATGAAAAAAAGTAAAATAATGATCTTATAACAGATTTCAGACAGAAGTATCGGCCTATGATTTTATAACTTAAAGATTTGTATATATATGCACAAAAACATTACTTTGTGAAGATTTTGTATTTTTGATACACTGTATTATCACTGTAATTTATGGATTAAAAGAAAATGACTTACATTATTGCATAGATTTGACTTGACTCAGTATTTTAATAATATCTGAATGTGAGACAATAATGACAAAACATAGCCTACTTGATGACAAAATGTTGTCTTTCACAACATTAACATGTCATTAAAAAAAATCCATATTTCACAATTAAAACACTAAACTCTCTGTGTTTTCCCCTTTTCTGGTACATTTTGGAGTGAATTTGTGTGAGGTCATGTTACTTACCCAGTCCTTGTAGCCATGCCGGTGCATTGACTGATTCTCTGTCTGTATGGACTTTGCACATGAATTCTCCTTTATCTTCTGTTTTTACATCCCTCAGTTTCAGAGAGAAGTTTCCTTTGGGAATCTCCTCACTGAAGAACTCGGCACGCCCCCTGAATCTCTCGTGCTGTGACTCTGGTCTGTTCTCCCCCTCAGCAAACAGCAGCACCAGGATTTCCCCGTTTGTCTTTATCCACTCTACTTCTAACTCTTTGAGAGGAACATGGGTGTCCACTGAGCAGTTCAGAATCACATCCTGACCTGCATATGCAAAGATCGGCAGGTCTGCACCTGTCACAACCAGCCGTTCTGAAAAAAAATCACATTTTCAAAAAAGTTACATTTTTCATTTCACTTTTATAGGGTGTGGCACATTCTACCTTCACGCTCCTCTGTGCATGCAAGCAAATACGTTCTGTTAATTTTTTTTCATAGAAATGGAAAATTCAGCTGGTTTTCGGACAAATTTCATGCAGTAAAGACACTTACTTTTCAAATATGTAACCACAACAAACAACAAAGCTGTCTGAACCTGCATCGGGACAAGTGGGCTGGGGGTACTTACCAATATCTATTTTCACCTTTGTTTCATTGGACTCTTGAACAGTGTGAACTACGCACTTGTACAGCCCTTTGTCTTCAGTAGTGACATTCCTAAGCAACAGAGAGAAGTTTCCTTTGGAGATTTCTTCAGAGAGAAAATCGGCCCTGCCGCTGTAAGCTGGGCTCTGTGATTCTGGCCTACTCTCTCCGTCCTGGAACAGATGCACCAGGGATCCAGAATCCTCCCTCATCCACTGCACCTCCAGCTCGTGCAGAGGTAGTCGGGTATCCACAGAGCAGGGCAACGTTACAGATGCCCCCAACTGGACAACTAGGGGCATCGCAGGACCCTGCACTGAAAATCCTGGAACAGACCACGTGCAAAAACTTACAAAAATCCCCTGGCATCCGTTTTGTTTCATGACGAAGTTATAATACCAAACCTAAACTAGAACACAAATGAACTCTTAATCGTATAACAATAAAATCATTATGCTGGGGTAAAAACACGGACATAATTAAAAACGAAAGTGAGTTATTTCGGTAATAATGATGTAGGAATTAAAACGTTTTTAATCACATAGGCTAATACTTAAACTACACACGCAGATGCAGCATTTAAGAAAATCTGAAAAATTGATTTCAAATGTTATATGTGACTTTTTTTTTTTTTTTACGCTTAAACACCAGTTATTGCCGTAGGTTACTACGGAGAAATGTCGATTTACCTTCAGTCATGATAGCAAAGAACAACGACGGAAACCAGCCGAAAACTCCCATTTTTATTTTCATCATTAGGTCTACGAAAGTCTGTACAAATTTGTAACGTTGAAATGTTTACTTTCAATTTTTGCTACCACGCCTTTATCTGCGCCTGCGGTTGCGCATAATAATACTTGATCGACTGACTCAAGACGTTTGAATGCATAAACTATGTAAATGGTTGCGTGCACCTATTGTCGGGAAAGAGGCGGACATTCCGTATAACATCATGCAAGTAACTAAGCCGCGAATTGCATACATGACGTGACTCATGCAAAACCTGTTTTTATTTTGTAGAATCTGTGACAGACAGTAGCATCTGAACTGATTTTATGAGATCGTGACGCTACGCCTCACAGCTATAGGCTGTGCTTAAGAGGGTTACATCGTAATCTTAACTTCTTGTCATCGCCAAATGGCAACTAATAGAATGTGCTGCTCTTCTAGGTAAGGGAAGTGGGTACCGAAAGTTACTGAAGAACTGAGCTTTTAGGTTCGTCTCCAAATTAAAATGTTTGACAGACAAAACAGTATATATCCTTTCCCCATTTCACCACAGATCAGAATACCTAAATGCACCTGTAGGTATGGCCCATTGCTGCAAAATCCCAATTCTGTTTACAGTTAAATATCAAGGAAATCATGCAAAAACAAAGAAGCACCAGAGTTTTGTATTAAGCAGATGCAAAAATCTAGCCATTGCAACTTTTATGAACTTCTGGTTAGATTAAACTTTAAATCATCATGCTTGGAGTTTGAAGCATTCATTGAGGGACAGCAGGGCCTTCTGCAGGCAGCAAAAAGGGATGAGAAATACACAAGGAAAAAGAGGTGAGAAATGTCAGTGTTAGGCTGCCCAAATTCATTAAGTTAAAAAGTTGTTTATAATTTATTATAATACATCTAATCATGTTTTCATTGCTGAAGGGAGTAGGCTATACATTTGGACATATGATTAGATTTTATAATAAATTATAATTAAGACAGTATATGTTTACACGTTAAAGTTAAAAATCTGTAGTTAATCTAGGAAGGGACAGCAGCATAAAAGTTTTGGATAAAAATGTCAGTCAAATAAAGTGTAATGTAAAGTAATGTGTCCCCAGATAGAACACAGGAATCTTGCATGTGTCCTGTACTAATCTCTGAGCTGAGCATAATGGCATGGATCATTCTCCACCCACTGTCAACCTTCACCATTTATAACCACTGCATTCAATACATTTTACACACAATACATTCAAGCTGAGTAATTGTTTGTCATCCCCCCCCCCCCCCCCCCCCCCCCCCCCAACAACAAAATCACTCTACAATACCAATGCAATAGGAGACAAGTAACATTTATTTACACAGCAATGTCATTATGTACCATTCAAGTCCAGTTTTTCTCTAAACGGTTTTTATGACACTGTCTGTTAATACAGTACACAAAGTGGAACTTATTTCAACAAAAATGGTGACAGTCACAGTTTGCTAACAATGTGTTCAGCAATGTGATTTTTTTTTGAGAAACAAAAGCATGCGTTTCAAACAAACGAGGAACATTTTTTCAGCATGCAGCAGTATTGGCAAGGAAAGCTATGAGTGATGTTCTGAGATCAATAATGTCAATTCTGTGCACCAATATTAGCAAATATAAATATTACATATTATTAAATATTGCACATTGTGGATACACAGAATCAGGCCTTAAGACTGTGTCCTTCTGTAGATGAGAGGATCCTTTACACCTTACTGAGACCATCATCTGTTCCCTGTAAAACCGCAGAGATAAAAATGAGTATCATTACACAAGAACTCAGAGGCTGAAAATATGTGGTTAAAAAGGATGACAGTATGTGAGTGTGACATAATCTCATCCCAAATATGAATTAGAGTTCAGTCTGATGTGAGCCAATGCTATTGAGCTACAGTATACCGCACAGTAAGATGTTCAGTGGAACTGAACTCTAACACAATAAAAATATAGTTAATTTAACACTATCCATTAGTCTGTGTGTACATAATAGTAGGGCTTTATTTGGGATGAAATGGAAATATTCCCTCACAGTAATTCTGCTCTATGTGTGTATGTGTAATATAGAGTGCACTACAAAATAATTTATACCTTTGAATAAGATGAACAATAATAATACAAGTACTGAGATTTTTTCTTTTGATTCTCAAATGTGGAAAACATTAAAGTTTTAGTGTTTTAATAGAATCCATCAACACATTTCTCAAATTTATCATTTATTTCCTTAAAACATAAGAGCTGAAAATATTCACACCTTTGTTTTCAGTACTTTGTGGTCTATGCCTTTGCAAGGATAACAGTACTGAGTCTTCTACGGTGTTTTATGAGACTGGAGAATATTTTGGGGTGGATCTTTGACCACAGGATCAGTAAAGATCCTTCAGAACCTTCATTCTACCCATGTGGACTGTCTCCTTCAATTTAAACCAAAATTTTTAAATTTGGTAAAAATCCAGAGACATTTTGCCAATTGACAAATATTTTCAGCCATTTAATTGCTTCTAGGTTGATTTGTGATTTTGTTTGGGGTCATTGTCTTGATCCAGTTGGGGCCCAGATTGAGCTTCCTGGTTTTTTCATCCCCGATAAACTGCCCCATACAAAAAATACTACATGACCCAAAATGACCTACACTGCTGTGTGGAACAATGACTTCCAGTCTGAGTACCATATTTCCCAGTATGCTTTGCAAATTAAACGTCTTCACTGTGTTTCTGCACTAGAAACTGTGCAATTTGCCATCTTGAGGATCGCAGGAATCCTCTCTTGTGATGGACTGACTCACAGAAAATACCTCCTGTGTGTGTGCTGTACTCTGCTCAGGTGGAGAGAGAGGTACTATCTCTTGAAGTTCCTGTGGCGTCTACAAAGAGAAATGATAATGAAATTTAACCTACACATAAATTTTTGGGAAGTCGGACAATCTGAATATTCAAAGAGATGCACTCAAGTACACTTTGATTTAAGTCTGTTGCAGGACTGTCTCTTTTGTTTTGTATTAATTTGAAACCATAAATTACTTAAAATACTGGCAGCGTAGTTAAAACCTGAAATTGTTGCACTTCCGTCTCATTCCCACTGTATATTTTCCAACTGGTGATAGTGTATATTTGTGAGAACAATATCCCCCCATTAACAACGTGTATGTGCTGCTTCCCAAGTGAATTAAAACTGTAGTTCAGGTATTTGATCTGAATACTAAATACCTCTAAGCTGCTGGGAGTCCGAATCCCAGCTATAGGACTTTCTGTACTGTGGTCCCATCTCTGTCTGTGACCCTCTCTGCTGCTCCCTGTCTGTAACACTCTCTACTGCACCCTCTCTGTGACCCTCTCTGCTGCTCCCTGTCTGTAACCCTCTCTGCTGACCCCTGTCTGTGACCCTCTCTGCTGCTCCCTGTCTGTAACCCTCTCTGCTGCCCCCTGTCTGTGACCCTCTCTGCTGCCCCCTGTCTGTAACACTCTTTGCTGCCCCCTGTCTGTGACCCTCTCTGCTGCCCCCTGTCTGTAACCCTCTCTGCTGCCCCCTGTCTGAGACCCTCTCTGCTGCCCCCTGTCTGTGACCCTTTCTACTGCCCCCTGTCTGTAACCCCCTCTGCTGCCCCGTCTGTACCCCACACTGTTGCCCCCTCTGCTACCCTCTGCCTGTAACACACTCTGCTGACCCCTGTCTTAATAAAGTGAAGAAAAAAAGCGCAGACTGACTGCTCTCCTAAAACATAAATAAAAAATATTGTAATTGTATCCTGTTTGGCAGGGCCAAGTGCCTGGTTTGGAAACTGAACCACATTAAATAACTACAGAAGTGCTGCACTCCAAGCAGTAGTGGAGACTCAGAAATTTCATTTCTTCAAGTAACAATAGCTGATGGCACTAGCAATGGCAGCCTCAACATTAGGAGATTGCACAGCCATTTTAGGAAAGAAAAATGCTTTTTAACTGCCTCAGCACTTCTCCTATCACTACACACCTGATTTTGCTGAGATGTCGATGACTGGCCTTTTGTTTTGCAGCTCAGGAAAATGAGCTTCAACTCTTCTTTCATTCTAAGGTAAAATGAAATGGCAGTGTTACCACAAACAGCGAAAGGAACTTACAAATCGAGGTACAATACCGCTTATTTTAAAGGTTTCACATTATTACTTATTTTGTACAACCAGGCTTAAAATGTATTAAGATATACAGCCTAGTTGGATTTGTAACAGATAAACATACTCATAATGAAGTCAAATGCATTTACTACAGGTAGTTTGTACTTACCCTGTATTCTGCATACCTGCATTTCAGAAAATATGACAATATTCCATTTACACATGCATAATATTCTTGTCAATTTGAAGGAATCTGAGTTATATGTGAGTATCAGCCATATTTGATATGTACCAAATATGTAATATTTCCAAATACTTACAGTATGCATAGATCTGTAAAACCAGCCAACAGGCCAAAAAGAAAGACTCAAAGGGAAAGATGATCAACCGAAGATCTTCCACAGTTCGTTCCCCATTTTCTGAAAGTAAACACGCGTTTACAAAAACCCTTACAGAGAATCCCCCAGTTTGGTCTTGTGATTTCCAGAGTTAGCACGTGCAGTCACATTTATCAGAAGTGGTCATGTTTAAAATTGGCATTTAACACCTATGAATGTGTGGGTGGTACAAAATACAATGTAAATTAGGCAGTAGGTATACATTTTTAGATCAGAATACTTCTCACAGAAAAGGAAGTAATCACCTCACATGTTTTCATTAAGATGTAAAATGGTGTTTACTGTACTCACCTGCTTTCAGAAAGACTTCTCCTGCTAGAGCAGCTGAATTAAGGACACTTAGGACAGCAGAACCAAACACATATACTAGGATATGAAGAACAGCTGAAAAGCAATGAGGCCTGTTTTAGTAAGTATGTAAGACTAAGGCAAAAAATCTTGCCATGCTTTTTGAACTATTTTCATTTTTACTTGCATGAAAATAGTTCAAAACACAAACTGATTTAAAAATATTTTTTCTGTTTTTTTAAGTCATATTTCTTAATTTCAGTTAAATTATAAAACAAAGGGAAGTCCGTTAAATGAAAGATTCAGACTGGCAGTGTGTTTCAACAAAATATTATTTAAAACCAGTTGAAAGTCTATTAAGCTGCATAATTAATGATTAAAATGCATTGATGTTATAATGATACTGTACCAGGGAAATTACTCCTGTCGTTAAATTGCTGTATTGGATTCAGGATATAGAGGAATGCAATGAAAGACATCAATGCCGGGTATTCTGCAGTAACACAAATATCAGTTCATTGAAGTTATGAAAAAGATAATGAAATTATTTCAAAATTTGAATTTATTTTTAATTAAACAAAAAAAAGCTAATTAATTCATAACAGTGTTTTTTCCAGGACAATGGCATGTGTATTTTAACAGACTGCAGTCTGTGCAGTGATTCAAAATGTAATAATGGGGGTGAGATGTGTGGTACAGTCTGTCGGATGAATCCTCCTGTGTGGGTCCGATCCCCTGCCATGGCACCCTGTGAGCCTGTCACCCTCTTCGAATAATTAAAAATATTGAAAAAGGGCAGGCATTCCTTTTGTAAATAAATGTAATCATTGGGGTGTTGGGTGGCTCATCTCACTGTTCTAGTACATGGATGTGCCCCATGTTTGGGTATCTGTTAAGGCACTGTTCTAGTGCATGGATGGGTCCCACGGTCTGGTATCTGTTAAGTCACTGTTCTAGTGCATGGATAGGCCCCACAGTCTGGTATCCGTTAAGACACTGTTGCAGACTATAAATGGGCTCCATGGTCTGGTACCTCTTGAGTCACCGTTCTACAGCCTGGATAGGCACCACGGTTGGGTATCTGTTAAGTCACTGTTCTAGTGCATGGATGAGCCCCAGGATTGCGGACTGAATGCCAACTGTGCCGATGGCCCAACAAGGTGATGCATAATTAGTGGGGGAATAAGCCAAATTTTGGGGATGGTTCAGTCAGCTAGGATCCACAGTGCTTTATTGTGACCCCTACTGGTTAATCAGAAACCTGTAATCTGCTTGCTAAAACTGCTGTTTTCCTCTGACTCATGTCTGTGCAAAGCTTGGCTTATGGGCCGCGGTGTGAAAAGAAGCAGCTGGTGAGATTCTGAGGAGAGCGTGTGCTCATCTACACTCTCGCATCAGTTGTGGAGATGTGATGTAGCAAGGAAAATGTAATAATGTGTAATGATAAATAAATACAATGTGATTTTCCCCAGTACTTCTCCCAGTCCTATACATGTACACATATGCCCATTATGCAAAAATGTTCAGCCAGTCTTAAGCTATGTACAATACACCAGAGCAGACTAAGCTTAATCAATCAAGAACAACAAAATAATTCAATGAATATTAATATATCAACAAATACCACATTCCATACCTTTATCCCTTTCTGAAAGGATGATCAGAACCAGAAGGTAGAGTGTTCTTTTAAGAATGAAAATAAGCACATCAGGGAGGAAATATAAAGCTGAAAGAAAATGTGTTGGCATTAAGTCAGAAAAACCATGGTATATTTACTGGATTTATTATATTTTTCTCTCATTATTTTTTTTTCTGGCAATAAAGGATGGTATAGACATCTTCATAAAATGATGTTCAGCAGGTTTATTGTCTGGGTTAGTAACCTGTAACATTATAAGAAACCTACACCAAAATAGGCTTGCCACGGTGTTTGGTTTAACTGGCAGCACATGGTGTGAGAGTCTACACCTCCACCCTCAATACTGTTATTTCATAATTAAAATAAAAGTAAACAATTTAAGAAAAGTACAGCTAAAACGTTTCAATGCTACATGAATAATAAAACATTTATTATATTCACATGATACTCAATACCATCAGTTCTAATAGGCGAGTAATAAAATTAGGTGTATTTGTATCGCAAAATGGTGCTCATTTTATCAACGTTATTCAGAATTTCGGATAGATGACCTCTTTGCTCTCTGCATATTCATGGCAAAAATCTGCAGTGCAGGCTTTATAATTCAAACGCTCATGAAGCACCGGTTTTGCTAGCTAGCTATATAGGTTCCATGCATGAATGTAGTCTACTAATTTCTGAATTATCATTTATCAAAGTTGGGTACTTGGGGTGAGTGGGTGGGGTTGAAGAAAAAAATCCTGCACAGTATGCCTTTAAGTAAGATGTCCATTTCTGCCAGCACCATTGCCTTTATCAGGTCTTAATGCAAGTCAGTGACTCCATATTATAAATGTCATTAGCAATGTCCATCCATTGGGCCACTGCAGGGGGATCTGTGGAGAGCCAATGCCTCCTGATGGCCTTTTTACATGCAGCCAGCAAGACTTTCAACAGGTATTTGTCATAGGTGCGCAAAACATTGGGCAGGTCACACAGGTACAGAGAGACAAAAGAGTATTTAACTTTGAAGCCCAGTATCTTGTTGATTGATGAACGTCCTCCCAGAATAAAAACTGAATAAAATACACAGGTCCAGAAAATGAGTGCATGGTCAACCATTACTAGCCCACATTATCTTGTTTTATTACACTGTATAAAATATATATGCTAAAGCCAAACCTTCCTATGACCTGATATAAGAATTCCTAAACTATACAGTCAAACGCTTTTTCTGCGTCCAGATTGACCAACATTGTGCTAGTCTTTTCCTTTCCAAAATCAGATTATAATAAACTACAGTTAAGTTAGCTCGTAACAATAAAGAATAGAACAAACTATCCAACTACAATTATATTTTGCTCCTGGGGCGGCAAAATACCACAAAATACCTGACCTCCGGTCAGCAAGAAGGTGGCCGAATTAGCTAAGCGGCTAATTTGAAAGGAAAGAAATGAGAAAAATTCCCCATGGGGTTGTTAAAAACTCAAACTAATATCAAACGCACACTTGAAAGCACAATAAAATCCTTAAACCAACTTTTCCAAACACCTCTTTCCCCTCACTCCTTTCATCACAAACAGAAAATGTGTGTCATATAAAAGCAATCGAGCAACAACAGAAACAAGCAATAAACTCAAAAATAACTTAAAACATCCAGTCAGCACTAGTGGCTTACTACTAGTTAAGTAATTTAGAATCATTTTCTGTAGCCTACTTCAGTATAATTGATGTACTAAAAGCTGTAAGGAGATTCAAGTATACGCCTAAGCATATTTTCCTGAAGTGCATAATAGTTCAAAAGTGACCCAAGCACACTTTCTTATTTTAATAAAGTATGATATATTAGCGTGCTTATAAAACTTTGTCCAGTCCACCTTGTCAAAGTTCCCTTAAGCCAAAAACTGGTGATTCAAGTTGTATATCTATCATATGATATCATGAAATACATCCCAGCACCACTCCATTCTAAAATTCTGGGCATAATCCGTAGGTTAGTACATAACAAAATTGAAGTGAGCCCCAGCCTCATTCTTGGGCTAATGAAACTGAATGCACAGGCAAAGATGTTATTCTTGAGAAACTACTGAAAATGCATGATAAAAAGACAGCACCTTATTCCTGAACTCCCCTCAGTGCCAGAATGAGAACATCAAACAACAGAAAAAATACATCCCAGTTCAAGCAAGGTTTATGTTTCCATGCCTCTTTGTATATAAAGTTACCAATATTTCATTGTCCACTAAATCTTTTTGGAACTACTCGGGTGTCTGAACATTAATCAGTGACAAACATTTGCATGAGTGCCTTACAATTACATCTCCATGTGTAATGTTACATTTCACACTGAGTAGGGAATGAAGACATGCAGCTAACATACATTAGCTAAGCTGGCTGACATTAGCTAAGGTCACAAGACAACAAAGTTGCTAATTATACATCTAATTAATACATTTGGCCATCATGTGAAGCAAACATATTTTTATGTAGAGTCTTATTCATCAGTGACAAATATCTGCAATAGGAATAATGCCTTACATGTTTCTAACCAACAACAAACTGCAATTAGACAAGTTACAGTGCATTCAAGTTACGTGTCCAATGTTGCCGCAGCCTGTGGAGTGTTTGAACAACTCTAACGGGCAGTGACAAACTATCTAAACTTTGGCTGACGTGTGATCTCGGCGGCTAAAAATTATATTAAAAATACAGAAAAATATGCTCTCTCAACACTAAAATACTGTTTAATAGCTTATAACCTAGCCTACCGTTTTCCAGGATGTCACAAATATTTCCAGGACATTTGACAAGATCCTAATTTTCCAGATCCTTTTCATGACTGGAAAACTAGTCCCTAAGATTCCAGATTTTCAAGGATACATGGGAACCCTGGTGGAAATTTGTCTGAGCAAGCAAGCCTATTTAGGCTACAATTTAGCTGCAAGTAGCAATTCCTGAGGTCCAAGCAGCAGAACAACAGTTGACAAGCACAGAAAATCTATGAAGGTCGATACAAACTTTAGATATATATATTGATGATGGAGCATACCATCAACATAGGGAATTGTCTGATGCAACAGTGATTTAAAAAATATATTTTTTAAATATTTGGATCGCTATAGCACCACCACATGGTTGGATTGGGCTACAACTTTAGGCCTGGAGTCTTAATATAGCCGCCAATATGCCTACCAAGTCTCATAATTTATGTCATCTGGTTATGGAATTATCAGCATTTTGGAGAAAAGCCAAGCCTGCTGCAATTTCACTGACGCTAAATTTGTCCATATGTTTAAAGAAGTGCTAGAAAAGTAATGCCAGTATAAAAGTATGTGAGTTGAGCCAAAACACCAAATCATGTACAAATTGGTTAATTTTTTGTAAGTATTTTGTAAGTATTTTGAATAATTCAAAAGAGTGGCACGTAACACTTCTGGGTTAAACTTCCCCACTCCGCCTCATTGCTGCTTTGAACTTATTCAAAAAATTTAACAAGCTATAGGCAGTTAACATAATGCTTAATAGCTGCCTACAGGAACAGTTTGAAATCCACAGTCGTTTCTCCATCCTTCAAATTTATTGTAATCACCTGCTGTAGCTAGTCATTTAAGATGAATTCCACTGCCGCCACTTGCGCTCGTTTCAACAATGGATAAATACCACCACCTACTGAACACCACCTCTTGAGCATGTTTCAACAATGGGGATTGAGTGACTCAGCACGTCAGCCAGCCCCTCAGTAAGAGACATTCACTCTTCTTAGCCAGCCCTCAGGGTCCGGTGTAATTACAAAAACGGTGGACCTGCCAAACCTGTGTAAGTCTGTTTCTGCTTCAGGTGTCATTCAGACTTATCAAACACTTTCTTGGATACAAGGCTGAGCATGAGTAACTATACGCTTATTGGCATAAGATGGTGCCACTGGTGTTGGGAAGTTTGATTCATTAAAATGAATCAATACATTCAAGTCAGCACAACAAAATGAATCGAGTTTTCGAGTCGTTCAAGTCCTTTTTGCATATGTCACCATTAATAAAACACTCACTTGCCGAATATAGTATTCATGTACTAGTCCTCCCTCTCCGGCTCGAATTATTCTAATAATTAACTAACTCGAATTATACTCTTACAGCTCCGGGAAAAACGTAGGTGCTCACAACAATGCAGCATTATAGATCAGAGAAACTATATTTCTTCTCCCACCTAGATACTACTAGTTGAAGACACTTCTTTATTAGAATGTACGCCAATTAATTAGTGAATGGCAAAGATTCAACATTCTCATTACAAATCAAAACAGTATGAGTAGCAAGTTATACTTACATCGATACCTTCTTTTGTATAAAGCAGTTCTCAGAAATAACTGCATATCAGATAAAGCAGGTTGAATAAACCAAATAATGAACACTGAAAAACAGAAAGGTACACAATAAAGATGTTTGTTATAAATGGATGCTGCTGAATCTCTTTGATTTACTATGTACAATTATTTTAAATATAAGTAATATAGTAACAAACCTTAATGATTACTAATAAAAGATCACTAAGCACACAAAGAATATCAATTCCCATATTCCACACTTAAAGGACAACACCTGTAATTTTCATTTTTTCAGTGTAGTCAACACATCCTATGAAAATACCTAAACTGACATTTTCCTACTACATTTAGCGCTCAACCAGGAAAACCATTCATTTCAGTTGTGTGCTCAAGTCGTTAAATATAGCTCAGGAAGACATATTTTCATTTTCAGAAAATACAACTTATTATGATGAAACTTATGGCCAGTGTTGTTTTTACCAAATTTATTTCTCCATGGAGCAGATGATTAATTTCGAAGAGGCCCATTTTCAGCATTTTCATGCCACGCCAAACCACTTTCCACATATCAAAAAAGCGAACGTTATGACTTTATAGAGTTGTTTCAGTAAAAAATACAAAGGCCAGGTTCCTCGTAATGGGAATTATGCTGACCAAAGCAACAGGATGTCTCTCTTTTTGGCTTCTGCGTTTTACAACTTCCGGTATATCAGCATTGGATGGACAATACAGTTTTATAGTTTGTAGACCTAAAGCACGCAAGTTTGCATTTTTGAGCCATGGGTTCCCTCGAAAGATAAGATGGTATGAAAGATATCAGCTATGAGGAAAGACGTAAAATGCTTAATCCATTTAAGTTTAGCAAAAGGGAGACAGGGGTGATTTGATTGAGGCATTTAAATTCAAAAAGGGGAACAACAAAGTGAACTACAAGAGATTCTTCAGGTTAAGTTCTGCTATTAGAACGAGGGGACATAAATGGAAATTAGCAAAAAGTACAGACTGGAAGAATTTTTTACGCAGAGAGTGGTCAATGTGTGGAATAGCCTGCCAGGTCATGTAGTAGAGGCAGAAACTCTGGGGATTTTCAAGACGAGGCTTGATAAGGTGCTAGCTACTATTTAGTCTGTAGGTAATCAGAGCACTTCAGAGCACTGGGTATAATAATGGGTGTCATTTATCTCATAGACAAAACGTGAAACTCTTAGTCCTACATTAACCACAGACATTATTTTCTACAGAAAACGAAATCCCTATGGGAAAAAAACATTGGAAATCTGCAGAGGGAACCCATAGTGGAAGAAACTTCTGAGTTGGCCTACAAAAAACGTCATCACGGTAACAATTTATTGTTTGCAGGATAAATTTACTCATAGTTAAAGCAAAATATTATCATATTATTTTGGTCTATTCATAGGATATGTCGACAATACTGCAATTTTTTTAATGACCAGTGTTATCATTTAAGTTTTATTTTAAAAGGTAAAATTTTCAGCCATGAAATACAGCTGATCTATTTTGAATAGAACATGGTATTGATATCAAAGGGATATTTCACTTTGGTATAACACAAGTAATTTTGCAGAGCTTTACCCCATTGTATTTGCATTGCGTGCATAGACCTACTGCCAACATCAGTAGTCCCTGATGACCATTAACGGCAGCGCCATTCCTCTTGGTTTTCTGGTTCTCAGTTCACTCCCATACATTTCTACGATGTCGCCAAAATGAATCTTTTTAAAACACAAACTATGGAGAATAATAAGTCGATAAAAGAGAGTACTAACACCAGATGGTCCAAAGTTTTTCAAGCTGATAAGCTGTTTTCGGGTTTAGCTTAGTCTGACTCACAGGATATAAACTGTGGGTATAAGCCTGCCATTGGCCGACTATTTCAGTCAGAATTATCCTCCCCTTCCGCTATCTGGATGTTACCGTTTTTGCAAGGGGATCGTCGCTGCATCCTGGGCTTAGCGTCGCCCAAGACGACTGTGATTGGTTTAAAGAAACACAAACAAGCCAGAGCGTTTTTTTCCCCTATACCAGAATGATAATGGGTTGAGCCAGACCAAAGAGATTCTCTTTGGCCAGACCTTTCTCCAGCGCTGGCACAGTGCTGAAACGAAGTGTGGAGATAGGTCTGGCTATGCAAGACTAGGTTTAGCTTAGCTAAATTTAATAAATTCAGACTGGCTACTGCAAAGAAATACAGGAAGCCGTAGTTAGATTTTTAAAAATATTCACATCCATGTGAATATATTATTGTGCTAAATGATACATTGCTTAATTAAAATAATGTTTTCAGGGTCTCCTTTTTCTGTTATAAGGGCGTAAAACATTGAAAATACATCAGATATTCAAAAACGCGGGACCGTTTGACATTTGTCCTCTCTTTCATCGACCTATTATTCCCTGTAGTTCGTGTTTTAGAAAGATTAATTTCAGCAACATTGCAAAAATGAATGAGAGTGAACTGCGAACCAGAAAACCAGAAGGAGCGGTGCTGCCGTTAATGGTCAACAGGGACATCAGGGCTGTGTCCCAAACCGCATACTTCCATGCTCCGAGTGCGTATAGCGAGCATGCCTCCATCTTGGAGTGCGAGTCCAAACCGAAGTTCGGTAGTGCGGAGTACGGTAGTGTGGAGCATGAAAGTTTGGTTTGGGACACAGCCCAGATTGTAGCTGTCACAGAAAAATGTTTTATTATATTTCTTACTTTGAATATCTTTTATTTCTTTTCAGTGTGAAATGTTTGTTAGAATAGGCATTATTACAGTGACTATATTGAATGGACAGATACTGTAGTCACGTGACTGAGTTCACTTATCAGATCTAAGATGCGCATGCGTTCAGAACCACCGGGAGATTCATACGGAAAAGAGCTGTTAACGTCAATGAAGAGTCTCAGTTCGATATCGCCACATTGTAACAACTCCTACATTTTTGGCCAGAAGGCGCACACGGTATATGATTGTTTTGTTATCTAGCTTTAATTGTGCAATTCATTATCGTATTACAACTTCGTTTGTATGGACATTTCATATGTACACTAAAAGGTTGTTCCTAGCAGGCCATATTGCTATGAAAACTTTCATGGACACTTAAAGACCACGAAAACAAAATGGCTGCTAGCCAACAGAAACTCGGTTTGTGTATATAATTTACTTGTGCTTTGTGTTTCTAAAAATATAATATTTTATGTTGTTCCAGTTTTTCACGGTGTTTGCCTGAGTTAAAAGAAAGACAATAAATGCATAGATTACACAGATGTTGCCAGTATTCACAGCCATGGCAAACACAAAGGGTTAAGCTCCACAAAAATACTTCTGTTATAGGCTACCAAAGTAATATCCATTTAAGGCGAACCGTAACTCACAAGACACTACCAATCACAAATCTTACAAAAAATTTTTGGAGTTTAGATTTACTGCAGAACAAAGTGTTTGAAGAATGCTAGTTACAGCAAACTTTTTAATTTATGGCAGCTTATATTCTCACGTGATCTTAACAAGTTGGAAAAAGTTATTATAGTTAACACATTTTTGCTGTCTGGCATTTAAACAAAATAACATGCCGTTGACAGATGTATGGATTGTTATCAACACAATAATTAGCAAATGTATTTATATGGTGATTCTATTCATAGAATAGAATCACCATATATATATATATATTTCTGCAAAAAAACATGTACAGTCAGTTATCAAAAATTGACACACAGATCAAAGCTAGTTAATAAGATTTTGAAGCATGTCCTGTGTGCTTCACAATCTAGCATTGTTTTGAATTCAGAATATGCCACATTTCGTCCATGAAAGTCAATCAACTTCTACGCGCTCTGTTGGGAAGTAGACAAATCTGTCTCTGGAATTCTTTGAGAATATGCCATTAATGCTCAACTGGGTTCAGATTTGGTGGCTGAGATGGCCGTGACATGAATAATGTCAGTGCTGTGCTCCTCAATCCACTGTCTATAATGGATTGACTTTATATGATCATTGCAATTGCACATAACCCTGAAGACACATGGCATAAAAACCACTAATGATCTGTTTCCATGGGTATTTTTAATCTACAGAGACACCCTTATCTGCAGGAAAATTAAATTAACATGGCGTGAACATGATCACTCTGTACCATTAAAGACTGCCGTTAAGTGTGCCTTCTAAGGATGTCTGTTCACCCAACCATGCCAGATAAATGTACCAAAAATACACCATTATGGAACCACCAAAACCGTTTCCTGGTGGAAATCAGCACTCAGTTGTAGTTTGTTAGGTTGGTAGCATTTTTCCACTGTTCAGTAGTCCATAGCCTGTACTCCTTGCACTCTGAATAAGTGCAAGGACCTCACAACTCTGGAGTATGAGCATTGATCTGTTACCCTGCAGTTGGGATGTCTTTCCCTCATCATTCCAATGCTGACATCACAATAGCACAGTGGTGTCAAACTCTAGTCCTCCAGGGCTGCAGTGCCAGCAGGTATTTGTGGTTTCCATTCAGTCAGCAGCCAGTTAAGGCCTTCAGTACAAGGTGTGTAGATTATTTAGCCAATTAACAGCTTAAGTGAATCACTGGTGCTGAAACACACCAAAAACCAGTAGGCATTACAGCTCACCAGGACTGGGTTTTGACACACTAACCCTATACATTCTGGGATGTTAACTTAATTAACTTGTTTATCTTGATGAGCCACATGGATGTGACAGCCACATATTTGCTGTCCATCATTTACCCAACGGTTTACACTTCTGTGCACTACCTGTACAGGCTTGGTATTGCTTATTATTAATTATTTCAAAGGGCAACTTACCCACTGAAAAACCATATGCAGAATGTGTGATAATCAGAAAGAATATTTCCATTTCAGTGCTGTCAATTCGAAAAACAGACAAAGCTGTAAATACAGAAAAGGAGAATGTTTCAGACATTTGGTTACTAATGCATATGGATACACATTTCAGTCTTACATTTTTGCTGCACAATAAAGCCTCTATGATCAGATGTCCATTTGGACATGCTTTACAAGGACACCAGTAAGGTGAACCAATTATGTGCAGGAGCTTAAATATGAGAAACAGATGGATAATAATGAGGAGCACAGGAATCCACTATTAAGCAGGTAGAGAAAAATTCACCATGACAACCCATCATGCAAAACAATAAGCAATATGCTACATTACTGAATTAAGCAAAAAAACCGTAGGTGACTGACATTTTACAATTTAAAGGGACTTTAATAACAAATACCATTTTTTTTGCATTTCCATTCTATTATGCTCAACCATACCTAATTGTTTCATAGAACTAGGTAAGTTCTGCACTATTACATAATGCTGCAATATATCCCACTGGACATCTACAGCCAGACACTTAATTGTATGTACAATTTTGATGCATAACGTGTATTTTATTATAGTAAAATATAGTCTTACCTGAAAATATATCTGTTGTTAATTGCTTCAACAGGACAACTGCAAACATGAATCCAGAAAATAGTTTTGTTCCTGCATCTGGGGCAGATGCCAAAAGCTTATGGAGAAGAACTGATTTGAAGAGAATTGAGAGATAATTAAATTATGCACAGAACACGGAAAGAGAATTAAAACTGAGAAGGACAATGTGAAAATGTTCAGAATTAAGTATTTTTCCAGTACAATTCCTACCTTTTGCATTGTGCAACTAATGACCTTACACTGACCATAATATTGCTATTACCAGCTAAATACTGAGCAGCAGAAAAAATAGTCAAGTTGATGATGTTGGACACAATTTTTGAAGTGCATAGTTTATGTTAAGAAATCACATATAATAAATAAAATTATGTAGCTTATTGCATTCATGACAAATTTTTATATGCCCTAAATTATTTTTGATTTATGTCTGACATAATAATTCCCAGTATTCATAAATGCACAATGTTTACTGATACTTCATTGATTGCTTACATCATCACAAAAATAGGGCCCATAGGGAAAATAGTGCTCTACTTCAGCAAAGCCATACACAAGTAAAGTAATAATAAATGTTTGCTGAAACCATATCAATAACTTGTTTATTTACTTTTTAAACCATGTGATATAGAAAGGAAAAGAAACCTATGTTAAGCCACAAAAAATTCTTGATGCGGTGAATACACTTACTAGAATTTACCCCTGTTGTAATGACAAACCTTTCCAATCGCAGCGCCATGTTTGTGAATCTTGTGTAACATGTACCTGTGAAAAGAAGCCAGGCAGGTTTCAGTCACAGAAAAAAGGCCAGTCACCCAACCACGACACACTAATAGCTTGGGTCAAAAATATTTGAGTACTGGTGAGCATTGGGTCCACCGGAGAAGTGGACTGGTCTTCGCTGTGCCGGCTGGTGGCGAGAGCACACGCACCTGGGCTGCGTTAGCTAATCAGCCCAGGTGCTTAAAGGTGTGCTGCTCTCCTCAGTTCGGGGCGGAGACCAGGAGGAGGTTTGGTGTGACTTTGGGGAGGTGGAAGACAGGGTGGGGAGCAGCAGTCTGGACCAGCTGCAGTGGTCTGATGGTACAGGTCAGTATATACCGTTCAGGAAGGAGTTACAGTGGCCCAGATGAGAGATTTCCTGGGCTTGTATGTGTAACTAAGTGGCCTCTCAGGTGAGGGAACGGGCAGATTCTACTGATGTTGTGAAGGGAGAACCTGCAGGTCCAGGTGACTATGACATAAAAATATGCCAAAAGCACTCTCAGATAATTACATTGCTTAATGTTTTACTGTATAAGTTTTAGGATTTTTCACCTATTTTTAACTAAAAAGTTTTAGCTTTTGTTCGATTAACATAGTAAATGATACAGCATATTCAAGATGACAGACCCTTAGGGTAAAGCCACACATCCTTTGACGAGAAGTGGCTTCGTAGTCGCCTCCAGCCATTCGTTTTCTATGGACAGGCCAGCGGTGCATGATGGAAGCAGACTGGCGAGTGGTGTGGTGCTGTGTCTGCATTTGTACTCCATCTTTGTTCTATGAAAATGAAGCTGTCCAAGTAGCTCACTCTGTCTAACGAAACTCATATCAAACTTTCAAACTTTCAAAAATGAACCAAGCAACTGCATTGCTTATTTCTCACCTAAAATCTATCCATCCATCCATTATCTATACCCGCTTATCCTGGGCAGGGTCATCGGGGGGTGCTGGAGCCTATCCCAGCGTGCATTGGGCAAGAGGCAGGATTACACCCTGGACAGGCTGCCAATCTATCGCAGGGCACACACACCATTCACTCACACACTCATACAGTACCTATGGGCAATTTGGAGTCTCCAATTAAGACTACCTGCATGTCTTTGGACTGTGGGAGTACCTGGAGGAAACCCACATGGATGGGGGGATGCATGCAAACTCCACACAGAAAGGCCCAGACCGTGCCCAGTGAGCCACGCGCTTGACTGCGCCCCTACATGACATTGACATTGATTCCGGAAAACAGAGCCCAAAATCGCATGTGATATTGGCAGCAATAAATTGTACAAATGTTCACAAAATACTGTATGATAAAATAAAAACCTACCAGGAAGTGTATATGGAGCCACCTTAAAAATCACAAGAATCCTCATGAGATTTATAGTACTGCCAACATAAGCCTCTCCAATAGAGCCTAAAAAACAAAAATGACATCAAAGTGGTGACAAATCTGTAACTGTAATTTTTTATGCTTTTCTCCCCATTTTCTCTCTAATTTAGGATGAATAATAAACAATGTTAATAAACTTTTCTTATATTAAAACTGACTTAAAATTATACATCCATAAGAACAAGAAATAGGTTTTAAAATACTGCCATATCAAAGCACACCTAAAGATGGCATGATACACCTACAGATGCTATGTGTGCCAATGTACAATAAAGAAAAAGAAAAATATAAAAGTAAGGGCTGCTGGGTGGCTCAGCATGTTAAGGCACCAATATAAATATGATATGGAGCACGGCTCAGCTCCATGGTCACGGAAGGCATCTGCAGGGTGAGACACAATTGCCGATTAGGTCGGTTAGGGGTCTCTTCCCTGTTCATTGCTCTCTGTAGGGTTTGGTATCGACACCCGGTTCCGAATTGGAGGCAGTTCCAAATTGCCATGAACCAGGAATTCATTAAGAAAGGTTGGTTTCAGATTTGCTTATCGAATCCTGAAAATGTATTTTCACTCACATTCTCGCTGAACGAGTGAAATGCATGGAGCATCAAAAAAGTCTATAAAAACGTTCAACTGCCAGGACCAGCTGCTCTAACATCCACATCCCTGGTTAAGGCATGCATCATCACAGCTTGGAGACGGTGGTTTACAAAATGGCTGACCACAGTAAACTTTTTAAAGTGTGGCTAAGCTGCGGTCAATTAATTTCATGCAAGGGAGGAAGTACCTCCAGTATCTACGTACATTTGCTGCAGTATAAACTTCAGCATTGCACCACTTTTGATGAGCACCAAGATCCCAGTCACACCCCAGATTGAGTTAGAGCTAGTAGCGCCTCAAAATCAGG
This sequence comes from Anguilla rostrata, assembly GCF_018555375.3. Lineage (NCBI taxonomy): Eukaryota > Metazoa > Chordata > Actinopteri > Anguilliformes > Anguillidae > Anguilla > Anguilla rostrata. The sequence goes on along the minus strand of NW_026985712.1, from coordinate 6,806 downwards.
TAACAAACAGAGCAAACAGCGTACATAAACCTTTTATACGGCAAAACAGAGAATGATATTTATGTTTCTCTTAGATACAAGTTCACAGAGTAGTATCACCTCCTCCAGCTCATCCCCAGAGAGCACCATTTCTTAATTTTTCTTTATTTTGCTCTGTTTTTACAAAAATGAAGGAAAAGACACCTTATCTTCATTTTTGACAATTTACAATTTTTGTAGCACCCGCAATCTGCTAAGATTTAAGATTTGTTTTGAAAACATTTTTGGTTCTTCCTCAAAAAATATAATATAATTCGGAACGAGGATTCAGTAAGAACTGTATTCAAAAAGCAGAGTCAGAATCGATAAAATCCAAATGATACCCAACCCTACTCTCTTGTGACCCCTATAGTTAATTGGCTGGTACACCACATGTTGCGGAGGAAACCATTTACGTCTACACTCTCCAAAATCAGCCACAGGAATTACAGCATGAACATGACTGAAATTAGCTAATGGGACGTTCAAAATTAGGGAGGGAATTGGGCATAGAGAACTTAAATAAATAAAAAACAAAGTAAAACAAAAGCAGGCAGACTTACTTTCAATATAACCCCATATGGCGAATGCAATGGACATCAGGATGCATGGAACGGAGACTTGAAGGCAATATAGCAACACAGCTCTGTTGCTTTTACCTAAGCAAAAAAAATGCAGTATTCACACACGTTATGTTTTGGGCTACATTGTGTACTCCTGGTTGCTGTAGTTTGAATGGGAATGACCTCAGCGAGCATCAGTCATGTAGTTCAGTTAGACTGCTGTGTGAAAAAATATCCTGTAATGGCAGCCTGGTTTTCATGACTATTTGATTTACTTCCATAATAAAGGTAAGTAACAATATATGTATTTAGATGGACCCTAGGTCCCTGGGCTGGGTTTAGGTTTTTGGTGGCCCTAAACAAGACTTTGCATGTAGTCCCTAAAAGTTCTCATCACAACCACTAAATTACTATGGAGGTATTTTTTAGCAAAAGTCACAAATCTGTAGAATGGTTTCACATTTGTAAATGGAGTTTCACAAATCTGTATAACTGATTCATAACTTTGTAAATTAATGTGAGAATACACGCAACAACAGTTTCACAACTTCAGTAAAGACAACTTGGTAATTACATCCTCTCAACATTTTCACCAAATTTTGCAGTGTGCCTTGATTTGAAAACTTGTGATTTGAAAACTTGGGATTTGTAGCTAATACTAACGCTCTGAAGGAGAGTGTCAATGTCTGTTCTTCCAACCAATTAGATGAGTGTATTTGGGATGATGCTATACTGCCATTATTTTCCATCACTGACAAGACTTTGTGGGTATAATGATTCGACCTGCACAAGCATGAAGGATACTAACCATACTGACAGTTGTACTGACAGTCTGAAAGGTAAGAAGTAGAACGTACTGCAACACCTGGTGCTTCATGCATTATTTTCCTATCTCTTCGTTGGGAATGCTCTGAATGGTAAACTAAATGCTTTGTTATATGTTTATACTATCGAATTGCACCATAAGCCAATGAATGCTAGGCTACATCTTGTCTAGCTAACTCAATGCAAGGCATGGTGCTTCATGTGTTATTTTCCTATTGCTCTGTTGAGAACAGTATCAGTTGGTGATGCTAATTGTGGTTAATCCAGGTTAATGGGGCCAAATTCTCTTTTAACTTGTGTAAATGAATTGCATTTAATGTACATATTTTCAAGTTAATGAGTTTTGGGAGAATATAGTATATTGCAGAATTGGTATTTCTTATTGGAACACAGTGCATTGAAAAGAATACACTGTATAATACTGGCAGGTCATTAATGACTCTACACATTCTGTGTGGCCTGGTTTTCTGAGCCCATTCTTCAGACTGAACTGTTACTGCTCAGGTCATCATCCTCCCATTGCTCATGTGATTCTCACCCTCTGCATCATCTTCATTAGCGACGGAGTCACTGGGTGGACAACTCTCTTGGAAAAAAGAGAAAAAGAGAAGGGTTCGTATGAACTTGAGTGCACTCATATAAATCCAAAAGAGAAACTAACACTTATGGAGGCCTTAATTCATTCTGACTGCTTCTATTTTCTGGACCCTTAAATTATGATGCATTTTTCCAAGTATTTTTGAGATCTCAGATTTGTTTTTGTTTTGTTTTGTTTTCTTTGGAAATTTAGTTCCTGTTGGACCCAACAACAAAGGAGAAAGTGGAACGCAGGGCTGGAACTGATAGTCACCACACCCTGTTAAAAATTCCAGCTTAAACCAGCCTAAGCTGATCAAGCTGGTTTAAGCTGTGTTCTCATCTCTTTTAGCTGGTTGGCCAGCTGTTGACCAGCTGACCAGCCTATACAGTCAACTAGTCCACCAGTTTGACCGCCAGCTTACTCTACCAGCTAAACCAGCTTTGTCCAGCGAGAACCAGCTTTAACCAGCCACAGATCAGCTATGACCAGATAGAAATGTCGAACACACATCTTAAACCATCTTAAACCAGCTTACAATCCCAGCTGGTCTTAGCTGGAATTTTCAGCAGGGCAGCTCTTCATATGGCATATTTGTGGGGTTTCTCCAGCCACATCGGGCATATAATGACCTAATGCCCGCTTCCTTATCATTCAGCTGGTATGACATAACTTGTCCAGCTTACTTATTGTTCACCAGTTGTGGATGGCAATTTCGTTCCGTGCCCTGGAACGGTGTATTGCTGAAATTTTGATTGAAGTGTGGTAAACTAGACGTTACAGTATGCAAGACACGAGAGAAAAATAATCATCTTTCTGTTAGAATCCTGTTCTGATACATTTGAAAAGAAAGTGCAGGCTAATGCGGCTAGGGCAGGTGGGCGCTCACAGGGTTTAGCTGCGTAGCTGATAACAGCGAGCTAGCTAAGCTGCAGGGGTTGCTGAGAGCCGAGAGACAGCTGGTGAAATCCTGTGACAGGTAGAGCACTGCTAGGAAATCCGAGCAGTCACCATGGCCAGAACATGGAACGCCATTCGGAACGTTTAGCTGGACGAAGGATAAACAGAAAAACTTGCTGTCTCCAAAATGACTTAGCAACAGACTCTCCAGAGCAGCAGCACATTGTCTTTTAAATATTTTTACAGGATGTGAAATATAAAATTTAGGCCATATTAGTTTAGTTACAGTAGTTTTGTGTCAGCTGGGGACAAAGATGAAAAAAAAATTGCTCTCCAGAAGTAGTGGCTCTGAAGGACCGCACAGACCGTTTATGCTAGCAGCTGGCTATGCTAGGTGTCGTCTAATTTTCCATGGAATCCCCTTCCAAGTAAATTTGTGCATATTTAAAAAAAAAACTATTCATGAACAAATTTATGCAAAATACAGCAACAGCTGTATTTTATCATACTTTCAGTGTCCAACTGTGTGCAGTGAGTTATCATTGCTGTATAAGGAAAAGACCCGAGAAATGGTGTGAAATAAAGTGTTAAATAGTTGTACAGTAAATTGAAAAAAATGTAAACACACCTACCTTCTTTGATTTTTTCTTGTCTTTCTTTGTTTATATACCAAAGAGCAGGAATGCAGCTTATAACTGCAAAAGCCGCTGCAGCAATGGTTAAGCCCAGGACACATAAATGTAAGGTGGAAAAACCTATAACAGAGATTTCAATTAATCAAAGCCTGAACATAAGAACTTGTGGCAGCACCGCTGGATGTTTCTTCCTCCTCTGTAAGGGAAGGGTATTTATTGACAAACCTGCAGTACAAGATCCAAACCAACAACAGCAAAACAGGCCCTGTCACACTTAAACTGGGGGGAATCTCTATTCCCATTCCCCCAGTATTAGGACACTGTTAAAAATAAATAATATTATTATGTAATTAATAATTGATAATAAATAATGGTTATGGTGTTTAAAAGATACAGATGGCATTAATTTAGAAGAGGTTCCCTCATTTAGCAGATTCTCTTGTCCAGAGTGATTTCCAGTGTAGGAGAAATAGACCTGCGTTTATCTGATTAATATGAACAATAGTGTCAGACCTGGCCAACAACAACAGTGAGTAAAGATACAACAGTGAGTAAAAATACAACAGTGAGCAAAGATACACCACTGAGTAAAAATACAACAGTGAGCAAAGATACACCACTGAGGAAAACTACACCAGTGAGCAAAGATACACCACTGAGGAAAACTACACCAGTGAGCAAAGATACACCACTGAGGAAAACTACACCAGCCGAGTAAAAATAGAACAGTGAGTAAAGATACACTACTGAGTAAAGATAGAACAGTGAGTAAAGATACACCACTGAGTAAAGATAGAACAGTGAGTAAAGATACACCACTGAGTAAATCTGCACCACAGAGTAAAGCTGTACCACCGAGTAAAGATACACCACTGAGTAAAGATAGAACAGTGAGTAAAGATACACCACTGAGTAAAGATAGAACAGTGAGTAAAGATACACCACTGAGTAAAGATAGAACAGTGAGTAAAGATACACCACTGAGTAAAGATAGAACAGTGAGTAAAGATACACCACTGAGTAAAGATAGAACAGTGAGTAAAGATACACCACTGAGTAAATCTGCACCACCGAGTAAAGCTGTACCACCGAGTAAAGATACACCCTGAGTAAAGCTCCACCACCGAGTAAAGATACACCATTGAGTAAAGATACACCAGTGAGTAAAGATACACCAGTGAGTAAAAATACACCAGTAAGTAAAGATACAAAAAAACTAAAGCATCAGTGCAAGTTAACAATGCTAACCAAGAGCCAAAATACAAATCCTTAATACAAGCAGATTACATCCATATCCAGCCCTAAAAAGAAACATAAAACAATGAAATACCATAACTTGAATTAGTATAAAAAGTTAGCACTGAGCTGTAACTCATTTTCCCAGTAATATTAAACTGTAAGGTGGACATATATGAAGACAGATCTGAATTAACTGAGCACTGCAGAGAAGAACTGGCAGCACTGCCTAAATCAAAATACCTTTGGGCCTGATCAGTGTATGGGGGAATTTCATTAGACCTGAGGCCAGGACTTAATCACAGAAAAATAAAAATTACTTTATGGGGGAGTCTTACCATACAGTATCAATCCTTAATTTTTCCATGTTAAAAAATGCCATATTTGATAGCTTTTCACACTAGTGCTTTTGTAGCAATACTGAATCAATGTGTTTGGGTTCTGTAATTGCTCCGCTACTTGCTCAGTTTCTGCTGGTGGTATTCAGCGTGACAATCACGCAAAGTATTCAAATGCGATGGCACACGCACAGTCACTTGCATGTCGAATGCGGAAGCACAAGTGGTGTATCTTTGGACTGTGGAAGGAAACCAGAGTATCGGGGGAAACCCACGTGATACAAACTCCACAGAAAGGCCCGGCCAGGATTATGAGGCAACAGTGCTACCCACTGCACCACCGTGCCCATTTTAATTATATGTGTATATTTACTGTTAGACTTTAATGACAAAATATATGGGATAAACTGTTTCCCAGAGTAAATATTATTTTATTTCATCTTTATTTCACAGTTAATGCATAACATTCTCTGTGTTTTCCCATTTTCTGGTAAAGAGCCCAAACCATTTATTGTGAGAAAATTGCATACAGCATGTAATCACGTTACTTCATACTGTACTTACCCTGTTCTTGTAGCCATGCCGTTGCATTGACTGATTCTCTGTTTGTATGGACTTTGCACATGAATTCCCCCCTGTCTTCTGTTTTTACATCCCTCAGTTTCAGAGAGAAGTTTCCTTTGGGAATCTCCTCACTGAAGAACTCAGCACGCCCCCTGAATCTCTCATGCTGTGACTCTGGTCTGTTCTCCCCCTCAGAAAACAGCAGCACCAGGATTTCCCCATTTGTCTTTATCCACTCTACTTCTAACTCTTTGAGAGGAACATGGGTGTCCACTGAGCAGTTCAGAATCACATCTTCACCAGCATATGCAAATACTGGCACGTCTGCACCAGTCACAACCAGCCATTCTGAAAAATACAAGTTACATTTTTCACTTGCTTTTAGGGTGCGGCAAATTGTACCGTCATGCTCCTTTGTGCATGTAAGTTAATGCTTCCTGTTAGTTTTATTTTCGTTTTTTTCCCCATAAAAATAGCTAATTCTGCTTGTATTCTAAGAAAAATTAAGCAATAAAGAGAATACTTTCTCAAAATTTAGACTGTATATATGTAATAACAGAAAACTAAGCTGTATTGCATTAGGAAAAGTACGGTGGAGTACTTACCGATATCTATTTTCACCTTTGTTTCATGGGACTCGTGTTCAGTGTGAACTACGCACTTGTACAGCCCTTTGTCTTCACTAGTGACATTCCTAAGCAGCAGAGAGAAGTTTCCTTTGGAGATTTCTTTAGAGAAAAAATCGGCCCTGCCGCTGTAAGCTGGGCTCTGTGATTCTGGCCAACTCTTCCGTTCCTGGAACAGATGCACCAGGATCCCAGAATCCTCCCTCATCCACTGCACCTTCAGCTCGCGCAGAGGTAGTGGGGTATCCACAGAGCAGGGCAACGTCACAGACGCCCCCAACTGGACAATTAGGGGCATTGCAGGACCCCGCACTGCAAATCCTGGAACCAAATAGATAAGTTTGAAATTCCTTCACAATACGTGCAAAAACGTATAAAAATCCCGTGGCATCCGTTTTATTTCATGAACAAATTATAATACCAAACCGAAACTAGAATGCAAATGTCAAAATCATATAGCAATAAAATCAGTATATTGGTAAAACCAGGGGCGTTGCTGGACATAAAGCTCTACTGGGGCACAG
>NW_026985711.1:0-13884 GCF_018555375.3 Anguilla rostrata | reverse complement strand
TCGGCACAAGAATATGATCAAGTTCTGACTTTGAACAGGTGGAAAGACTGACTTTTATACACGGGGGAAGATAACAATCAAGGGGGGGTTAAGTGAGTGAGGGAGGTAACAAACAACATCCAGGTGAAGAACTTTAGGAAAACTAATTCAATGACAAGGGACTGAAAAAACGCGGACTGGAATCACATAGACAACAATGATAATAGACGGCCTGGGTGAAGCAGGTAAACACGTGCAGAGAGAGAGAGGTGCAGTTAGAGCAAGAGACAGGTGCAGGCAATTGCAGAACTAAAAGCGTTAGAGCAGGCTAGAAAGAAAAGGGCGGAGCTACAGCGCAGCATGGAAAAGGGGAGACTGGTTAATGTATTAGTATAGTGATCTAAACTATCAAAAACCCAAAACTAGTGTGTGTTAGTTCATTAGTAATATTCACATGTTAGTATATTAGTGAGGTTAGTACTTTACAATCTATAAATTAGTAGGGATTAGTAGAAATTAGTAAAACTAGAAATAAGCAGGAAGTAAGGCGAGAATGGAAAGAAGGGGGGAAACCACGAAAACCCGGAACCACCCGAATAGTGAAATCACACAAGTACAGGGGAGTGAAGCAGCTCAGGGAACACAGACACAGAGACAGTACTGGGGAGACAAGTGACCGGAAATACAGACTACAACACAGTTAGGAGGGGTTTGAGTTTAAGCTCCACAACAGGTGGAGCTAGAAAACAGTATAAAGGAAGAGCGTATTTAGAGTTGTGCTCACAGCTGCTTTGCGCGGACCAGCCTCGGTTTCTTGTATGTTACTTTGAGTTGCTTACAATAAACCTAATTACATCAGACTCTGTGGATTGTGTTTGATATTTTTGAGGAAGCATCAACAGTGTGGAGGGAACACTCAGTCCATCTGGCCCAGGTGCGGTTGAGGTCAGGCCTCTGTGCAGTCAAATTCTTCCACACTGTTCTCGACAAACCATTTATATATGTGCCTGGGGCCATTGTTGTGCTGAAACAGGAAAGGGCCTTCCCCAAACTGTTGGACAAGCACAGAATTATCTAGAATGTGATTGTATGCTGTAGGATTAAAATTAGCTTTCACTGGAACTAAAGGGGCTAGGTGAAATCATAAAAAACAGCCCCAGACCAAGGGGTGCCTAGTAGGGTTGGGCCGATGTAAAAATTTCAAACCGGTTTGATATTAAGCCAAATACCGGACCGGACAAGTAATACTGAATTTTACCACTAGGTGACGCACGTGACTCAACCGCTCCCGAGTGGAACTATCACGCCAATTTTTATCCTGGCCTCAAAAATGATCCGGGTGAGGTAATGACATTCTAAAACCATTGTGATGTACTCAAAGTTTCGTTGCAGCATTCATTGCTATGCCGACGCTGCCAGCCTTGCTACATTCTTTGGCGATAAAGATTCTAAGACAACTCAGCTATTTCTCTTAATGGGTTATTTTCCAGCCTGAAATGCGATCGTATTAGTAAATGGCTACACGTCATCTAACTTGCAAGTAATTGCCTATCTCCCTCAATATTAATTTAATGTTTCTAACAGAAAATAATAATAATAATAATAATAATAATAAATATGATTTTATCACATTTATTATTCTTATCGCGACCACAACATTTATTTTGCCTTGTTGTATAGCCATTTCCGTGGATAAAATCACATTTATTATTATTTTCCTGTTAAAACATTTCATTCATATCCAGGGAGATAGCTAACTACTTGCAAGTTAGATGACATGTGTAGCCATTTACTAATACAATCGAGTGATCATATATTGTCTTGGACAATCCGTTTGTAAAATATACACACATTTGTGAGGCCTGGGTACCTTCCAAAATAGCTGTGCATAATACCACACGTGTTGTTTACGGCGTTGTCGCCCTTTTTAGTACAGTCTGCCTTGATTGACAATTCATTTATTCAGTAGGTGACAGTATAAGCTTTCTAACAATATATAACATGTCTAGTTTTGCTTTTGGAATAGCATTTAATAGCTCAGCATAACCGAAAGTTCTCTCATTATTGCATTCACTTACACATTCAATCTGTAGTAGCAGTAAAAGACACTGCACCTGATGAAACATTATCAATTATTTCTTGTAATTTCTTGGAAAATACTATTATTCTTGAGAAATTCTGAGCATGGCTAAGGCATATGTTTGCTGATAGACCTAGCTGACATCGTTTTCTGGAGTAAGAGAGAAGAGGAGAGGACGACAGGATTGATTTACTGTCTCTGTCTCTATCTACTGAACACAGATAACACTTCATCATCGCTATGCAAGTATTACTGCTCAAAATATACAGTATTTTTTAAATTCAGTGTCTTTAAATAGGTTAGTTGTATTTTATAATGAAGATATTTCACACTGTAAGGTAAACATTCGTTAGTAGCTTAGTAGTGTTTCATGCACCAGATATGAAGTGAAAGTTGGAACATTGCCAAAACATGATGGATGGTTGAATATTGTTTTTATGTCATCTCATCCCCATACAATAAAACATTACATACTGTAGAGTACCGAAAACATACGAGAGTTCATTATTAAACATTTAGGTACTGCACCGCATTGTGTGACTGTGTTTTTGCATTATTTTTAAGTCTGATATCAATGTTTCATCTTAAACCTTCATAAGGGGCTCATTTATATGCTCTATAATGTACAAAAAGCATTTTATCCATTTTTGGAGAGATTTTGGATATGTTTCTGGACCCCTAGAAATTTTAGACTACTGCACTGACGGAAAGCTTGTAATACCCACTTGAAAATGATACAGCAGTAAGTTTATTGAGTCAAAACACTTTATTTGTTGTGAAATACATGATTATGTTGTTATTTGCAGCAATGCGTAATTTAGACATTTTGAATAGATTTGGAGACACCATGGCCTACAAAAGACATAAACTACAAAGCCCATGTGTTTACCTCAGAGTGACTCACGTAACCATGCGCCCTTCCGCACCTCTCCTGTAACAGTATTGGCTCACTGTAAATTTGAAATGTGCAGCCTTCAATAAAAACGGAGGTTGCCGGCGTTTCGCCCTTTCTTCTCTCTTCTTTTTCCCATTCTTCTGTTTCCCATTCAGCTCTCGCTTCCATTGTCCTCTCCCTGGACTCGCCACCCATCTCCCATCTCCCTCCCGCCTAAGTCCACATGCTAGGAACAGTTCGCAAGGCCTGCTATGGAGCCAGGCCCGAAAAAACCTCTGCCTGGTCATTAATTCTATGAAAACAATGATTCTATCAAGAAAAAATAGCTCCTTCTCGTTTTATACCATACAGTATAGCACCAATTTTGGTCATTTTTGTCATTACATTATTTAATAAAACTGCATGAAACCATAAGTCAAATTCATCTCCCTAGCACTGTCTTACTTTTTAAATGGTGTGGTCGCGCAATGTAGACATAACATTTTCTAAGACCCCCTGAAACGGGTTTTGAATGCCAGCTAGATTTGTGACAGGTTCGCCTAGCCAATATTAAAATTCTTGGTTTTAGGTCAGAATGGACTCACGGCATGCTTGTTATCCCGGCTAGCTAGCTAGCTAACTATTGAATTGTATTCAAAACAGTGGTTACTGTAAATGCAATCGTTCACAAACATACGGATGAAAATGCGTCCCGTAGCCATGAGTTAACTGAGGAACGCCTATTCTACTGTCCAAATACGGGACCATTCCGATTTTCGTGATGGCTGGCAACCGTAAATAAAGCTAGCAACTGTAACTAGAAATGTGATTCAACGTTTCCATCAATTGTGAAATTGGACACTGAAAAGGGGAGGGGATGTAACAAAAATTCAAAAGTGAAAGAATAATGTTGCTGTTTAAACAGCTTTAGAATGCTGGATTTTTTAGTGCATTGATTTTTGTACTGTTAAAAGGCCGAGGTGTCCCTTTACTGAGAAATAATGCCCACCCTTGGACCAATCAGAATCAAGTATTCAGCCAAGCCATTGTATAAATGATAATATGATATTTGTTCCTTATGGAAGATGGGGATAAACTTTGGGTGCAGCCGTGTTTCCACCAAAATTACCCGGAACTTTTAGTCCCAGGAACTACTTTTCAAGGAACTAAAAAGTTCCTTCAGCCCATTGTTGTCTGCGTTTCCACCGCGGTCTAAAGTCCCGCGAAGATTAGGCAAAATGGCCCACTGACGTATGAAAAAGCGACATTGTCGTCGGTCCATCTGTCCTATGATTTCTTCTGTAACCCCATACTACCACCGAAGTAGCCTACATTATTTTCTAATAACCGGGACAGCCCGGAGGGGTTTATTCCACTTATATACAACGGGTTACCAACAATGGCTATATATGGTTACTTTTTTATTTATTTATTTTTATCGATTTAATCACCTGAAATTGAAATATTCTTCCGCAGCCGTTTGGGCATATTTTACCGTTGTCAAGCAAAACTGTCGTTGGTAGTTGAACTTGGACCGTTGTTATGCAACAAATAGGATATAACAGGCCAACAGTCAGATTGTAACTGTTTTGTATATCCTCTCAAACACATTCATTATGTTTTTATGTGAACATTCACTTTCATGTCTTGACGTCCGAGGCGACAGAATGCATTCACCTTCCACAAATAACTGGCAACAACAGCAGAAAACATGCACACGTTGTAAACAATTTGCTGTTGAATTGATTACTTTCTCATCATCAATTCCATATAGGCTAATCGCAAAATGACAAGAATAGAACGAAAACTCGGACTTGCGTGAAAATGTAAATTAGCAGTGGTACAGCCACCGTTTGCTTTTCTTCAAAGTGACTGCTAGCCGAGCAGCAAACTGTGCCCTCCAGATGCGAACCATGCACCATAAATTAGTCCATAGTCTTCCTGGTCTTTTTGTGGAATTGAAGAATGGCAGAGTAAAATTACGGCAGTCTGAAAAAGCAAAAGGGACGATTAATAGAATTAACCTGTTATTTTACCCTGACAAAAAGTGCAGAAGTTTGCTTTTACTGTATCACCAATGTAAATTACGCAGAACTACCGCATACCTCACATAACTGTATCAAACATTTTGAGTCAATTACAACGGGCTAACAAAGAAAATCCGGAAGAAAATATTCAGCAACCGAATTAAACCGTTTGAATGTTTTGGTACGTAATATGCTGTCCCAGCACGAATGCTTAGCATTTTATAAAACGAATACTAAAGCAAGAAAAGAACAGAAGAGCACACGTTATAATTCCAAGACGTTGGCAAGCTATAACCAAAAGTAGGCTACTGCGCCGCATAACATACAAGTTTGATTTCAAGTTATGAAAATAAATCTTTTGCGGCTGCAGATTTTTAAAAATGGCGGTTGAAATAAAATACTGCAAGTAGTCGACCAATCAGAAATTTTCAGCGCTTGCGCCCCACCCCAAAGGTTCCGGTACTTTTGGAAAGTACTACCCCCCGAGCAGGGACTTTTTTGGGGGTAAAATAAAGTTCCTCAAAAGGTTCCTAGTTCCTGCGGTGGAAACGCGGCTTTACTTACCTTAGTTGTATAGTAAGTTTGCATTAGGTTGGCAGTTGGATTATTGCTACATTTGAACATAATAACATAACATAACTTGAACATAAGAAAGTAGAGATAAGTAGCCAACTAGTGTAAAATAACATGACGCCCTGTGTTGGTTTTCTTCCTGTCCTCCCCAATTTTTTGAGTCACCAGCCACCACTGATATCAAGTAAATCACAATTGTGAATAATGTTATTGTCAGGAGGTCAGCCTGACGAGCTGCTGCTTGGTAAGCGCACTTTCTTAATTGGTAATTAGGAGCACGTGTGGGTATGTGGACTAGGATTAATTGGTTTCCTCCACTTCGCCAGGTAACAAGCTCACGCAGCTGCCGCTTGGTTCCTCGGACGCAGGGAGAGGGATAAGAGAGCGGGGATTGCGGCAGTTTGGGTTCGGGCAGCCAGGAAGGAACAGGCTCTGTAGACTTTTTAACTTGGGGTTTTTTTGGATTTTGTTTCCTTTGTTTTTGTTGTTTGGATTTTCTTTTTTAGTTATTGCAGTTTCTTGTTGAGGATTTTGGATTTGGTTTTTACTTTCATTTTTCTTTTTCTTTGTTATTTCCTTTTGGGAGAAATCCCATGGGGGGGATTTCTTTTTGGGGTGTGTGTGGCGCGTGCGTGGCGGAGGGGACGGTGGACCTGGAACCGTGGTGGCGGCCAAGTGAGGAGAGGAATGGTGGTAGTGGCTAGGGGAAAACACGAGCGGGAGAAGGCAACCTGAAGTAGAGCTGTGAGCCCCGGGCTGGGCAGGAGGCGAGCGGGGGCGGAACCCCGGCTGAGTGAGGGACGTGCACCAAGGAAGCATGAGTGTGCTCTGTCCTGCCTAGTCCACAGTGGGGTAACTGGTGCTGTGCCTTCTCCTCTCCCCAGTACGGCCCCGTTCCACCGTCCGGAGGATTCTGAAACCCGGGAGAACGACGACGTCCGGCTGCAGTGGTTCCAGGGAGCTGAAGAAGGAGCAGTCCCTGTCTATTTTTCTTTGGGTTTTGTTTTTTATTTTGGGATTATTATTATTATTATGTGGAGGAGGCTCGGCATTCTTGGCGCGGGCTGAGTCACATCCCACCCTTTTTGTTCAGTTGGTGTGTGTGCATGTGTGTGTGTGTGTGTGTGTGTATGAGACCTCCCTCTCCCTGTGTGTGTTGACCCCCCCTGGGGTGGCCAAGTGGGGGCTGGCCTGTGCCGTGCGGGCAGACCTGAGAGAGAGGGTAAGAGAATGAACACTGTGTGATGTGAGTGTGGGGCATGGAGTAACTTACCATTGTGTGTGACGGCTTGCGGCGCGGTGACAGCGAGTCCCTCTACCGGGGGCTCGGCTCGCGCGGCACGGGGTCAGTTGTTGGTGGGGTCACCGTACGAGCAGGGGGGGGTTAGAGAAGGGAGGGGGGGGTCAGAGCGTGGCAGCTGCCTGTCCATGAACTGTTTTTATTATAAATTCAGTAAAGACTCTGCTACCTTATCCCTGTGTCTTGGTTGTTCGTGGTGGGTGGATCCTTGCACCTGTGGTGGGTAGGGGTAGCAAAGGGAGTGCAAGCAACTCCTGACATTGTTGTAGACTACTTTTTGGCACCTTTGTGTGTGTTTCAGATATGCGAGTACGATAGAATGCGTCGTGTTTCGCCATCCATTTGGGTACACAATAGAACAATGGAGTGGTGGGGAAATTGTGGTTCCAACTTTCACTGAGGCCCAGTGGATAAAGAATTTCCGGATGTCTAAGGACACATTTCTGTACCTCTGCCGTCGATTGCAACCAGAACTGGGGAGACGTGACACAAACTACCGCTATTGTGTACCTATTCAAAAAAGAATCACCATTGCACTGTGGAAACTTGCGACCAACTCAGAGTACAGGAGTCGGCATTACTACGGTGTGTCACTGTGTACACGATTTCTGGTCTTCTGTTGAGAAGGTACTCATGGCAGAAGTTATTCAGTGCCCAAACAGTGAAAAGTTAAAGTGTTTCATCAAAGACAGCCTGGAGTGTGGGATGCTGCCTGACTCCCATGATTTTCATGGCTCTCTGTGTTAGCCGGGTAATCTGGGCTTTCAACTGTACGCTGAGGTTGCCGAACCAGGCTGAGATGCCATACCGCAGGATGCCCTCAACTACAGCATGGTAGAAAAGAAACAACACTTTCTGGTTGACACCATTTATAACACATTTTACAACACGGCCACTTTACACACATTTGGTTCCACAACTATTTATTTATCTGCAAAAATATAAGTGTGCAAAATACAAATGTGCATGGCAAGAACGTGCAAAATACACAGGTATAACAAAAACTATGGAGGGAAAGGGGCAGTCTTTAGTCCAGTGATGGGGCAGTGTGGTTGTTTCTTTGGCTCAGCGACTGGGCCAGCTGGCCAAGAATAGATAGAAACTCGTCCTGAAAATCTCTCTGGAGCCATCTGATTTCTTCCACCTCAGGCTGGAGGAACGCAAACTCTTGTCTCCTCATCTCTCTTTCCTTAGCCTGGCTCTCAAGCAGCAGCTGCGTATACTGGTCCCGCTGCTCCTGTCCTCGCTGCAGGATGCCCGGTTAGCATCATCCATGTCCCTCAGCGCGTAAAGGAAGTCTGCGTCCCTTTTCCTCTTTCCTAATTTGAAAAATAACGCCGAAACACACCACAATAAATAAATACACAAGCACAGTTTGAAGTAGCAGAACATACAGTATGTTATTAGCCAGCAATGGCATATTGTGAATTTTTTGTAGCATGCATAATAATCTTTATTTATATAGCACTTTTCAAAACAAATGTTACAAAGTGCTTCACAAGGCAATAAAAACAGAACAGATTAAATAAAAGTAGAGACAGTAAGAATAACTATTAAGACAGAACAGCGCTAAGGTAGATCAAGAACAAATAATAGAATATTACCGAGATGAAACTCGGTAATACTCGATGATAAAATCAAAGAAAAAGGGGTAAACACACTAGTCTCTGCAGCCTGCAGTTCAGTGTGCCCGCCCGTTTCATCTGAAAAACATGTTGAAATAAAAAAAACGTTAGGTTTTGGCTCACTGCGACAACATTAACACAATATCATTTTGTATGATCGATTTAGCCAACCCTTGCCTTACGAGCCATGGGCCGTATGTGATTTACCTTCAGCCGACTGGTAATCCATTTCTGTATCTTCCACCATGGTTTCCAACAATGCAGTAGCCGAGCCTTTCGTTGCCGCTGCGCCAGAGAAGGCCAGTCTGTGACCCAGCAATGCATCCAGACGGTCAAACCACTTGCTGGTCCACCGGTCGGAGCCGCTTCTGTTATTTTGGTCCTTAATTTTCTTGTAATCTTGTTTTAATTTTTTAAGCTTCTCACTGTTTCCTGTTTCACTGTTGTAACATGCACTAGACTGCACGAGGCAAAAGGTTTCGTGCATCGCATCCGGCTCACTGATGAGAAACCATTCCACCTCCCCTACCGGCGGGTAACACCAGCCCATTACCAGATACTGCGACAGGTTCTGTCTGAAATGGAAGAACAGGAGATAATTAGCAGTCAGTGAGTGAGTATGCCTCCCCTCTCGTGCTAGTGTGGAAAAAGGATGGTAGTTTGAGACTCTGCACTGACTTCAGGTAGCTAAATGCGAGGACCCTCAAGGATGCGCACCGACTACCACACCAGTCAGACTGTCTGGCTGCACTGGGTGGAAACACCTATTTCAGCACAATGGATCTGACCTCTGGCTTTTATAATATCCCGATGGCAGAGGAGGACAAGAAATACACTGCATTCACGACCCCAATGGGATTGTATGAGTACAACAGAATGCCACATGGTCTGTGTAATAGTCCTGCCTCATTCCTGCGAATGATGCTCAGCGTATTTGGAGATCTGAACTTTAGCAGTCTGTTCTGCTACCTTGATGATCTGCTTGTGTTAGGCTGCAACCGAAGAGGAGGCTTTGGAGAGGCTAGAGATTGTTTTCCAGCGGCTCCAACTCCATAACCTTAAACTGAGCTCCAAGAAATGCCACTTGATGAGATCCTCAGTCATGTTTCTGGGTCACATTATAGATGGCAATGGAGTGGCTGTAGATCCAGCAAAAATTGAGGTCATATCAATGATGTCAAAGCCGGACCTGATGGAGGACGATGGCTGCATGCCAGTAAGGAGGATAAAATCCTTTCTGGGAATAGTGTCAAAGGTTCATTCTGGCCAAAACACCAGACCCCTCTGCTCGAGCTCCACTTGAGAGCATCAGAACTTCTGCCCCTATGGAGCTAGTGTGTCTGGACTTCTGGAGTGCAGAGGATAGTAAGCAGTACTCGGTGGATGTTCTTGTCATGACAGACCACTTTACTAAGTTAGCCCACGCTTTCCCATGCACAAATCAGACTGTAAAACAAGTAGCTAAGAAGCCGTGGGATAACATCTTCTGTGTGTATGGGTTCCCTGAACGTGTCCACTCCGATCAGGGGGAAAACTTTGAAAGTGAGCTCATAGCAGAACTGCTCAGGCTTTCAGGTGTCTCCAAATCACACACGAAAGCGTACCATCCCATGGGAAATGGAGGAACTGAAAGATTCAATCGAACACTTGGAAGCATGCTGCAGTCTCTTCCCCTCAAAGAGAAACAGAAGTAGCCTCAACAGATACAAACTGACATTTGCGTATAATGCAACGGTGCATGAGACCACAGGATACGCACCGTTCCAGCTTATGTCTGGTCGAGTCCCAAGGCTCCCTGTGGATGTGATATTCAAACAAGTGCTGCACGACCCAGTGGTTGTTGATGACAAAAGCTATCCGAAAACACTCATGTCACACCTTCATGAAGCAGCCAGAATTACCCAAAACATGCTATTAAAGAACAAGACAAACAAGCAAAAGGCTACAACAGAAAAGTAAAAGGCATTCACCTGAATATAGGAAACAGAGTACTCATTGCAAACAAAAGTGAGAGAGGGAAGGAAAAGCTAGCTGTCAGATGGAATGCAACAGTGTACACAGTCAAAGACAGAAACCTGCAGACTAACACATACAAGCTGGAGGACAGTAAAGGCGACACAAAGTGCATTGCAACCTGGTCCTGGACATCAGCTTTCTGCCTATGGTGGCAACTGAAGAGGAATTGTGTAATTCTGAATTGGAGGAAGGGTTGTGTGCAACTGACCCCGTGGACTCTTTGAAGGAGGATACGTGAGATAGAACAAGTGCATGGATAATGAGTGGATCAGAGGACACTCAGAGTCAGGAGATTCTGAGTGAAGGACTGTCTGAGTCGGACCAGTCAAGTCAGGGCGCTCCAGAGTTGAACTATGAGGAGCAGTCTGTAGATGATCAAACCCAGTGCTCTCCAAGTGACCAGAACCACCCAAACAGACAGTGACCTGGACAGTTCAGTTGCTGAACTTGACTCAGACTCACCACTTATGTCAGATATACTTTTAGGCCACCCAAACACCCAGTTACATCCAGCAGACACAGATGGTGACACAAAGACACAGTTACAACTAGCAGACCCAGTTCATGACACAGATACTCAAGTGCGTCCAAGGGACGTAGGTCATGATACAGGCACACAAGTACACTCGTCAGCAGACACAGAGCATGTGGTCAAGACACGAGTAGGCAGGGTCAGAAAATTGGTCATTCGACACATTGAATCCATGGTTCAAAAGCCTTTTGACTTCAGGGATTTGGCAAGCTCAGTTAGCAGAAAGTCTCAGTCACTCCTTACACTGTTTTAAGGGGGCAAACATCTTTGATTTCTCTTGTGTGTGTAATTTTGTGAAAATGTATCTGAGGGACAATGTGACCAATGTAGAGTTTCACATGCAGTATGCTTTATGTGTTTGAAAATGGTGTAAAAGGTGTAAAAGGCATCCTAAGGCAGAGGGACTAAGGCTTGATCACCCTTATGTTTTTTCTGAACCTCCACTGCCTGGCCAAAAAAAAGTTGCACGCTCTAATATTTCGTTGGACCGCCTTTAGCTTTGATTATGGTGCGTATTCATCGTGGCATTGTTTTGACAACCTTATGCAACGTCACAACATTTATTTCCATCCAGAATTGCATTATCTTGTATTGATGACGGGAGAGTCGAACCACACCGTAAAGTCTTCTCCAGCACATCCCAAAAACTTTCAATGGGGTTAAGATTAGGACTCTGTGGTGGCCAATTCATGGGTGAAAATGATTCCTCATGCTCCCAGAACCCACAAACAACACATGCAAACCACACAAACACAACGCAGAGTTCGTAGCAAAATGCAGTGTCAGGGCAGACAGGCTACACAGGCACAAGAGGAAAGAAATGAGAACATTCATCTGCCTATGGTTTAGAGAAAACTTGTTTATTGACATTAAAAATATACACGAAAGAACAAAGAATAATAATTACTCAACCAGACACTTAATACAGGAGACAAGAAGTTGTGAACATAATGCTTTGAATGTAATTGTTTACTTTATTTAAAGGAAAATGTCTATTATAATAAAAATGAACTTTACTGCATGCTTTTCTTTAATTGTAAGAAATGCATATAAGAATAAATAAAAACCACAACTTTGACTTGTCTATTACCAAGCATGTGTTGTATTATTGTATTATTGTTTATAATTAAATGTGAAAATTGAACAAAATTCTTCTGAAAATATTTTGGTTCCTTCCTTAGAATATAGCGTTTATGGTGGAACATACAAGTTAAAAACAAGGAGATCATAACTGCCATTAAACAAGTTCATTGAAACACCTTCATAGGCTAACCCAAATACTAGAAATTTGTATCAATTGCGGGACTGATGAGGCAAACACGGAGCCTGCGAGGCTTTTGGCAGACTACCTGCCCGGTGCAATCAGTTGAGAGGGATGTGGAATTCACACTCTACGATGTTTCATTTTAACTACTAGACATTCACAAGATGATGTTGTCGGGTAACCAGCACAACCATGTTGTTGACCATTGAAAACGCTTAGCGAGATGGTTGTGACTGGTTTGATTCAATAAATGCATTTCAGGTTGTGATCACACACAACACAGTAACGTTACAGTTAATACTCAAATTATTTTACAAGTTTAAAATAATTGGAAATTATAAGAACTGTCAAATTAACTTAACATATGACATCACACGGAAACATCTTCGACTTTTTCACGGAGCTGCTTCTAGCTCCCTTCAGCGCCGACAAAAATATCTGGCAGGAAAATCCGACAGGGATCAGAGCTGCCAAAAAAACCTGCCGTTCCGGCTGCAGCCAGTAAAGCCTCCACTGACTAGCTCTCACTCGGTCAGCCTCCAGTAGCCTACACTCGCCACGGACACCAACCGGGTCGCTGTCGCTGCCGGGAGAAGCCGACTGGCAGGAACACCCCCCAGCCACCGCAGTGGCCACTGGCAGCCACTATCTACCACAAAATGATTTAACCCCAACTGAAGAACTGGCGCTAGAGCTAAGCAAGCAGGAGTACCAGAAGCATTAGCTGCATTTCCAAGCTTTTGAGATCAAGTCAACTTGAAGGAGCTGGAGTTGAGAGTGAAGGATTATAGGCCCATTCCAATGCCTTGAAAATCCCTGGTTGGTTTGCCTATGGCGTCATTTCCTATGCCCGGCAGTGCATCGCCTCCAACATCAGCTTCCCAAGGCACCACTTTTGTGAGTTCTTTTGATTTTGATGTTAGTCGACAAATTCATTTAGTGCCTCACTTCAGAGAAAATGCAGATAAATATTTCCCTATGTTTGTACACATTGCTACGACACTGCATTGGCCAAAGGGTGTATGGTCATTCCTATAACAATGCAAACTTCTAGGGAAGGCTCAAGAGGTATGTGCAGCTTTGATAAATGTACTTAAACAAACAGGTTCTCGTTATGTGAGGCAGCTATTCTGACTGATGAGTTGTGCTTACACAAGTGTTTTTTTGCCTACACAGCATGTTGATGTTGGCAATAATTTGCAAAGTGACTTGGAAAATGCAGCGGATGTAATGAAAACCTCAGGTGTTTCCAATGAGCCTCGAGAGTGTTTTTATTGTCATGAAGTCGAACACCATATTGCTGCATGCCCAACTCTTAGAGGCACAAATACCAATCACTTCCTGGAACTGTTGGAATAGTTAATTCCCTAAATTCATATATTGATAAAACATGTTCTTCTGTTGACTCTGTTTTTGAGTCCTTTATCTTGGATAGAATAGTAGCATTGTCTGATAAAAATATGGTACAAAAAACCTGTTTGCATCTTGAGGGATACAGGCGCTGCACAATCGCTTATTTTGAAGAGTACATATCATTTTCTGAAAACTCAAGTTGTGGTGCGGATGTGTTATTGCAAGGCATTGAACATGGTGTGATTATAGCCCCCTTGCATA
>NW_026985710.1:0-15254 GCF_018555375.3 Anguilla rostrata | reverse complement strand
GAAATGACTGAAGAATAAAAAAATTATGCACATTTGTTTTGTTGTTGCCTAAAGACAACTGGGAAGTGTCACGTTCAACCACCATGGTACTCCTTTAAGCATTTTTGTTAAGGAGTATGAGCATGTCTACGTGCTTTGGGGTCAGTCTGGAGTACAGTCTGCTGAAGGTGAGAACAGCAGCTGAGAAGACGCGCTCAGATGGCACTGATGTTCCAGGAATGGACCAATAACATTTCACTAATGCTGCCAGTCGAGGGAACCATGAATTTATAATTTAAAATTTTTTAAATGTCTCTTTAATTTAAAACCTAATCACCAACATTAGGTTATTCATTGAAATGGTTTAATGAAATTCAACAGTTTAATCTATAGAAATGAATCAATCAACATTCTTCTTAATGATTAACAGTTAATCCATTAACTTAACATCCCTAGATCACATCAATGAATCTGAAAGATGCCTTTATCCCCTCAGATGAAATTTCTCCGCTTTGCCCATTTATTTATTTATTTAGTTTATTTAAACAGGGACAGTGTACAAAGAACATTAACCTTATATAAAACAAGGAAAGATGTAATGTACCGGGTTATAGCAATTTGCTAATTTCCACTCGTAGTCCCTGGGCAGGTAAGTAAGGTAAGTAAAATAGAAAGTACATTAAACAGTAAAATAGAAAGGACATTAAAAAACAAAGTACAAAATACAAAAATAGTAAAAACATACAAAACACAGTCATCCCCACATCCCACCCCTAAAACAACGCGCCACCCCCCCATCCCCCCCCCCATCCCCCCCCGCCCTCAAAACTAATTTACTAATGTCTGCAAGTTTGCTGTGTAAGGATCCAATGTTTTGTTAGACGGGAGAAAGTGTGAAAATCTGTGGATGTTATTAGTTCTGTTGGAAGATTATTCCATTGTTTTATGGCCATAAAAGTGAAGGATGATTTTCCAAAGGAGGTCTTGCGTTGTGGAATTCTGCACTCCCCCCGAGTGGTTGATCTAGTGGCTCGTGTTGTTTTTTCTGAGCTGAGTGTGACAAAGTTCCTCAAGGGAGGAGGAGCAGCGTTATGAATAATCTTAAAAATTAGACAAACACTTGAGTACATGATAAAATTTTCCAAATTTAACATATTATATTTAGTGAGTACATGACAGTGGTGATATTGACGTGTTTTTTTATCATGAATTTTAAGGGCACTTTTATATAATGATTCGAATGGTCTTAAGGCTGTTTTATTTGCCTGGGACCAACTTGACATACAGTACGAAAAGTGTGATAGAATCATTGCATTTAAATAGGTCTTTGATGCCTCAACCGTGAGGGAGTTTCTTATATGTCTAAAATTCGCAAGGTTAAATTTCAGTGTGTTACCCATCTTCTTAATATGCTTTTTGAAGTCAAGAGTTGGATCAAGCGTGACGCCCAGGTATTTAAATTCGTCCACGTTTTTAATTTTTTGTCCATTTACGTAGATGTCAGGACACTCTCTAAGTTTGTACCTATTGGTAAAATACATACTTACAGTCTTTCCAACATTTAAAGTAAGACAGGAGTCATTTAGCCATTTAGAAACATTTTCCATTTCCTTTGATAATTTTGTGGCGACTTCTATTGCGTTTTTCCCATGGGTGTATAACACGGTGTCATCTGCATACATCAAGATTTCAACATCATCGCATACAGATGGGAGATCATTGATGTATATACTGAAAAGCAGTGGTCCTAGAATTGAGCCTTGTGGCACTCCCATGGTGCAGGCTTTTAGGGGTGATAAGGTATTGTTAATCCGCACACACTGTTGTCGGCCATTTAGGTATGATTTTATCCAGTTTTGTGTTGTTATGGAAAGGTCATAATTAGCCAGTTTGTTGAGTAGTGTTTGATGATTAACCGTGTCAAAAGCCTTACGCAGGTCGAGGAAGACTGCTCCCACCACCCCACCTTTATCTAGGTTTGCTTTAAGGACTTCAAGGAAGTAGCAGCATGCCGTTTCAGTTGAATGTTTTTTTCTGAATCCAAATTGCATAGGGTGTAAAAGGGCCTTGGAATCAAGGTGTGCAATCAGTTGTTCTGCTACTACCTTTTCAGTGACCTTGGAGATGGCGGGGAGTATGCTGATAGGTCTATAATTACTTTCCTCCTGTTTATCTCCAGATTTGTAAACAGGGGTTATTATAGCCAGTTTCAAGGCACTAGGAAAAGTGCTCTCATTAATTGATTTGTTTATTATTTGAGTTATAGGAGTGGTTAAATTTTCTTTATATTTTTTTATAAATGCAGTATCAAGACCATAAATGTCCTTTGCTTTGCTGTTTGATAGAGTTGAGAGGATTTTGTTTACCTTTGTTTCATTTGTAGGTGTCAAAATTAATGCAGGTCTGTGATAAACAGAAGCTTGAGAAAGGTGCGTTTGTGTAAAAATCTGACCCAATTCCAGGACAGAATTTATAAAATAATCGTTAAAATTTGTTGCAACAGCTAAGCTATCATTTTGAAGAGTACCATTTATTTTGAGCTGTATGCTACCACATTTAGATTTTTCCTTTCCAGTTAGGTTATCAATGCTTCTCCATAATTTTTTACTATTCCCTTTTGCTTCTTTAATGACTTCCAGAAAAAAGTTTGCTTTAGCCTTTCTAAGTTGCATCGTGACTTTATTTCTCAGTCCTTTATAAATTAAACGATCAGTATTCAGTCCTGATTTTAGGGATTTGCTACCCTTCGGCCTTTCCCTGAGTCCATGGGTGTTCTGTATTTGTGTAGAGGTGGGTCTGGCTCCATTGAGACTAATGAGGCTCAGAATACTGACGTATTTAGATGACTGGCTGATTTTTGAAAGGAAGAGTTGTGCTGGACACTGAGTTCATACACATCTGTTGTCTCTAAGTTTCAGAGTAAACCTCCCCAAGAGCAATCTCTCCCCATCCTGCAGTGTCATTCTTGGGAGTGGATTTAAACTCTGTCTCGCTGTGAGCTCACCTATCAGTGGACTGCATTTAATCTCTCAGAATTGTACCTCACTCAGGTCACACCGGGCTTGAGAGTACAGTATCACACATGCCTCAGATTGCAGGGGTGGATGGTGTCAGCCTCTCAGGATTTGCCACTGGGGCTGTTAAGAATGAGGGGCTTCATGAGGTGGATTTCATCCCTCCACCACAGCCTCCAGCAACGATCTCCATCGCCGTCTCACGGTGACACACTCTGAGTCACTGGAAAAACAGACTTTTACACTCAGGGAACCCCTCTCAGGATCATTCTCATGAGGACAGACACATCCTCTCTGGGGTGGGCACTTGGGGGGGTCACATGATGAATTGGACGCGGCCAATCCAGCTGTGCTCAGCTCACATCAATTATCTGGAGCTATTAACTATATGGACAGCTCTCAGATATTTTCTTCTCTGTCTGACATCATGTGCTCGTACGCTGCAATAATGACTGCGGTAGCATATGTCAATCACCAAGGTGGCATGCGCTCCCTCCAGCTCCATGGTCTAGCCCACAGACTGTTGATCTGGAGCAGCCGTCACTTTCTGTGGTTATGCGTGACCCATGTTCAGATATATTGAACGCAGGCGCGGATCTGCTGTCAAGGGGAAACCCACTGTACGAGGAATGGCATCTACATCCCCAGACTGTGGAAATGCTATGGCACAGATTTGGCCGTGCAGCTGTAGATCTCTTCACAGGCATTTGCCCCCCTCACTCTTATCTCTCCCACCCCAGCCAGAGTGAGAGAGCAGAGCTTCACACTGATCCTAATCGCACGCAGGTGGCAGAAAATGCCGTGGTTGGCTGAGATTATCCCTCTCCTTTATGTACAGCCATGCACGCACCCGCTACGCACGGACCTCCTGTCTCAGGTGAACGGGGAAATACACCACCCCTGCTCTGAGCGAGTAGGTCTATGGGCTTGGCCCGTGAGAGACATAACCTCAACGCATTAGGGCTTCCCCCTCACGTGCCTGCAACCATCCAGAGCACGAGAGCGCCCTCTACCAGGCCACTTTATGACAATAAGTGTCAGGTGTTAGAAAGATGGTGTGCCTCTCGTCAGTCAGTGGCTTACCAGAGCTGTTTCTGACGTGCTGTGCTTTTCACAGAACCTTATGGACAAAGAGAAATCCTTTCCTACCATTAAGATCTACCTGAAAGCTCTCACTGCTTGTCATATTGGTTTCAAAGACTATGCAGTGGGGCAGCACTCCCTCATTCACAGGTTCATGAAGGGGGCTCACTGTGCTCTGCCTGTTGCTAAAAAGCACATTCCCCCTTGGGATTTATCACTGGAGCTGGAGGCTCTGTCTCCAAGGCCGTTTGAGTCTATAAATAAAATTGTTGTCTCTCCAGACAGCGTTGCTGCTTGCACTAGCCTCAGCTAAGTGAGTCAGTGACCTCCATACGCTCTCAGTGCAACTCTCGTGCACAATATTCTCCCCTGAGATGGATAGGCTTTTTCTTAAGCTCAATCCAGCCTTTATGCCTAAAAGCTTCCCTCCTTTCACATGTGAGGTGTTGGAGCTTGCCGCTTTTCACCCACCACCTTTCTCCTCTGAAGAGCAGCATAGGCTGCATATGCTGTGTCCTGTGTGTGTTCTCCGCATGTATATGACAAAGACTAAGGCTTTTAGAAAGAGCGACCAGCTCTTAGTCACATGGGCCCCTGCCTGCAAAGGAAAAGTATCTCTAAGCAGCGGCTGTCCCATTGGCTTGTGGAAGTTATTGTTATGGCATATGATTCAAAGAGGATAACACTAGAGCCCGACCGATGCCAGATTTTTGGGTCCGATACCGATCCCGATTTTGGAGAGTCCTAGCCCACCGATTACTGATGTTTTGACCGATGTTTTGTCAAAAAGTGCAACATTTTCAAATCAATTTGAAAAACTTATATTTTATTAAAGTTTCTATATTTAAGAACATTTAACTTATAAGCAAACAAATAAAATTAAAAAAAAACACACAAAGAACTTTTCAGATAAAAAAAAGTAAAAGATGATATTAAATTAAATATATATATTAACACCATCTTTAAGTGTGTGAAATCAAAATAACTCCACACCTTGCTTTTACTCCTTTCTTTTCCAGCCATCTATAAAAAATGAATTTAAAAAAGTCAGTTTTCCAGTTTCAAACATGTATTTTTATGAATATTATTATTATTGTTTTTGTTATTAATTTGTTATTATTTCTTAGTATCTATTCTCAGTACATTAATTACATTTTCTTAGTTTATTCCTACTAGGGTAAACGTCCCTATTAAGCCCACGTACCATATAAGCCCACTTGCAACTTCTGAGTCAAATAAAAAAAAACTACATCATCATTTTTTGCTGTGTGATGTTTTTTCGAATGAAGCTGCTTGTTACGTAAATGACACTTTTTATTGTAAGTCAATCACATTTGTCGATATTGAGTTATCAAAGCATGTGTGTGGCATGTGCCTGCTGATCCCAGAAGAAGTGATTTTGGTACCCTCAGAAAATAATTTTTTGTATATTTCTACTCCTGTTTTTGGAAAGTACTCACTTGTTATCAAAATTTAAGTGATTAGTGTTTTGAATGAGACATATGTTAGAATATTACCTGAATTAGAAATATTGTGTCTTTTGAAATCAAAATATGAGTTTTAGCAGGCTAGCAAACAGACCACATGCTGCATCAATACAGTAGCTACATAGTATGGTTCATTGCAATGACATAAAGCATGATAAGCATGTATAGTTTATATTTTTGTATGCAGTTTATATTATACTGTTAAATAGACAATAAATGTGTATGTTTATCTTTATTTATTTTTTAATTAACATTTTTACCTGGTGGGCTTAAAGGGGACTCTAGCAAAAAAATCACACTGTCTGAGGTGGATGTAAATGAGTATAGCTAATTACTTCTCTACATGATCAATTCATACTTTTCATATTATGTTAGTGCACCATATATAGATTTATTTCATATAGTTGTTTTTTAATGTCATGTGAGTAGAATCAAATATTCTGTCTTTTAACCATAAATTCACTGATGTTCCCTTTAAGCCCACCTGTTCCCATTAAGCCCACTTTACTGTGTTTCAATGGGGATTTCCTCCCTTTTGACCTTTGAACCATTTTCCTCGCTAATTTTGATCTCACCTGATGAATCAGCTCCATAATTCAGACAATTAATACCCATATTTAAATATCAGTGATATTGCATAGGTCAATTAATTCTGGATAGGCCTGTGTTCTATCTTAACATTAGCAATAATTTTTTAATCTTTACTTTTCAGATGAGTTTTAGTTTAAGATGACTAAAACATGAAAGAACTACAGTTCATGCCCACGCATGATAGAAGCGCAAGTTCATCCTCTGCAAAGCAGGGCTGTAGGGACCTGGACCATTCTATTTGCGCAATCATGAGGTCATTGAAAATCTACAAAAATAAGATGAAAGCCATGAACGACTTGCTAGCGTAAGACAAAGACAACAACAACGTGGGCTAAAGATTGAAGCAAACAAATAAAATAAAGCTTAGACCACCCTATAACCTGTTATGTTACACTACTAAGATGGAGCATGGAGCAAATGATAACCTTACTAAAACGATACAATCACCTCAAAGAGCATAGGCCTACGTTTAGTCTAGGAGAAAGTAGAAATTGCAGAAATGTTGACATCTTTCTTGTTTATTTTGTTTAAGTTATAGGCTAATGATACATGAGCTTCAATATGTTATGACTGATGTCTCCTCATAATGAACTGTATGTTTTAATGTTACTCCACAATGAACTGAATGGTTTTAAAATGTGTTTTTACAATGTTTTCAAACTACTATCCTAAATCTGTTTAACATTTAAAAATGTATTGTTTAATTGTAAATCCTGAAATGGACTCATTTACTATCCTTAGAACATTAGTATTGAACTTGAAATTGTTTTTCATTCAGTCAGTCGGTCTTCAGAAATCTTCATAAAAACACCTGCACTTTCAACCAGCTGACTGAACCAGAAATTTTGGCCAATTTAAAATGCCAACAGCACACCATAGGATAGAGATACAGACAAAATGACAACACATATTGAAAGATGAAGTATTGAAGAGTAATTTCCACTATAGTTTTGATTTTGTTCGTAAATATTTTTTTGGCTACATTCCAAAGAAGACATGTTGTAAGTTTAACTTTTTCTGTGTTGACAACACAGCAAAAAGGCTGGTCATGCCTATTTCAAATGCCATTTACAGGTCATAGGATAGGAGTGGAGACAAAATGAAAATAGCTATTGAGAGCTAAGAGATTACAGATTTGAATAGAACAAGTTTGTATTGTTAGGATTTTTTAAATATATATTTATTTATCAACAAATCATGAAGTGGGCTTATTTGGAACACCCATGGGCTTAAAGGGTACGTTAGGTACCCATTAAGCCCGTGCCAGACTTTTGACATATTTTGACAAATTAAACAATAAAAACATTAGAAATTGGTATAAATGAATTATTGACACTTCAAATGAGAGATTAGACTTTCATTATAACTAAAATGTTCTCACTTAAATTGGGGCAGTATACATGAAAAATGTCTGAAAAGCGGATTTGGTGGGCTTAATAGGGACGTTTACCCTAACCTGTAACCACACCTACACACAATTAAATCTGCATACATTTCCATGAAGGAAAAATAGCCTATCACTATAAATCTCAGCTAAGATATACTACCTCTTGCACTATCAACCTCCTGACTGAGGACAGGGCTGGGACTTTCTGTTGTTCTTTTAAAGAATGACGAGATTTTCTTCTGCATCTTGACCTGGAGATATCAAATGGAATTCAGTGTTTTGCTAACTATAACCTGTGATAGTGGTGGTAAAAAAATCAGCTCACTGCCATAAGATTCACACAGCTCTCCTTTACCAATATTAAATAGCATGCTATGCTATCACAAATCACGACTAGCTAGCGAGCCAGAAGGCTAAACAACTGGATTGAGGGATGGCTACTGACTTTAGCTGGTATTAGCCAACTATCTTGTAAAGCAAACTATGGCTATATTTCTCAAATGCAATTAAGTGTCTGTAACTAATTGCATTTCATTTTCACACGTTTGAAAAAGGGATTGATGCTCTACTAACCACTTCAGCAACACACTGTTAAGCTGAAGCCTACATCTCCCCACACCTCTCCAGCCTTGAGACAACCATAGGCAAGGGGTGCGTACTCTGTTGCAACGATTCATCAGCACTTTGGAAGAACCATACATAGGAAAGGGGTGTGACTTTCTGAGATGATCTATAAGATATTAGAAGAATACGTATTACTCGTAATATAAATGATCATAACACAAATAAAATAATAGTAATAAAATAAAATAAAAATATAAAAAATCCAGATATCAAAAATCTGGTGGGGCACGTGCCCCCCCAGCTTGAATGGGCATGACGCGTCTGCGTGCATGCATCCACGCACACACCCTCCCCCAAACACGTGACCTCCATGCCCAATTTCAGCCTCAAAATGTGTGGCTGCTAGAGGTTGGGGACAGCTTTGTGGACCGTCAGATGGTACATGCATAAGTTAGACAGCAGTTCATGATGAACTTTTCCTTGAAGTTTTATGGTGTTACGTAAATGTTCCACATCCAAGTTTTGCCATGTTACGTGATAGGCCTTTTTGTGATAGGCCACTCCTGCTGCCATACCCCCTTTTGCCAATTGGCATGAACAGTTAATGAGCTGATCTTTGGCTCATGACCAACTTTTCCACAAAATCTTGCGCAAATCTGTGAATCCATTCAGGAGTTATGCGCCTTTTTGTGATAGGCCATGCCCATCGCCACGCCCCCTCTTGGTCAATCAGCCTGAAAAGTTACTCAGCTCTATCTTTGGTCGTGACCAACCTCCATGCCAAATTTCAGCCACCTGGGGCGAAAACTGTGGCCGCTACGTGGTGGGACATTTTTTGTGAGACCAACCGACCGACCAACCGACCGACAGACAGAGCCATAGAGCTGCGGTTGCCTCAAGACCTTATGTTTCCCTCCACACTAGGCATTTGAACATATAAAATTGCTTATCACCACTTTCATTGAATTTTGAGTGGTTTAGTCAACTTTGTCACACCTGTGGTGTTCCAGGTCTAAAATGACCTCCATAGGAAATGAACGGGTGACTACTGTATTTGATGTTCATCCAGCAGATGGAAAACATCCCCACACTCCACACCCACCCCACCTGCCCCCACCTCATCCCCCCGCCCGCACAACAAATTGAGATGATCAGTTGATTCGACGTTAACAGACCAGCCAATCCCAAACACATAAGGGGAAAACGCCACTGCAGAAGTTAATTCACCGCTCTCTTTCATGTATGCAGGATACATATCCTCTATCCCTCCTCGACTACGCATGGAACACAGACGAGCTCTGTCACGGTCGAAGTAGTGGACCAATGAGCTGGAACATGGCGAATGAGGATTTAATGCGAGTACATGGGTCTTAGTCGTTCGCAAGATCAAACATAAACACCGGAGCAGAAGTACAATCGGAGGCAAACAAGGGTAACGCGAGGCAAAGAATAGCAAAAGCGGCAGGCAAATGTGTCGGAAACAGCAGATCAACAGATCAAAAAGAGGATAGCTGGAAGGCAGTAACAGAACACATGGAAGAAAGAACAGGGAAAGAATATATACCAAAGAACAGGTGAGTGATCGAGATATGAACAGAGCGTGAGATGCAAACGGACAGTGAATGAAATGAGTGATACAGTGCATGAAATGCGCCCAGAAGGTAAGTGATCAGCTGAGGGAGAGAGCAGAACCCCCATACACAAACCGAAACAAAGATTGTGCAGAGAAGAGATAGCAACAAAGTGAGTGACACGAAAAGCTTCTGTTCATCCCCTAAAGACATCCCTACTACAGGAGCTCTCAATCAATGTCTATGGCATTACAGTGACTGCCTTTCACTTTGCAACAAGCCTGGGGGTGGTCCTGGATGAGCAGGTAGACCTCAAGGAGCACATCAAGGCAAAATCATGGTCCTGCAGATTCCTCCTGTACAACATCAGGAGGATTCGACCATACCTGACCACGCACTCCACCCAGCTACTTGTCCAGAGTATAGTGACCTCCCGTCTTGACTCCTGCAACTATTTCCTTGCAAGCCTGCCAGCTTGTGCCATACAGCTACTACAGATGATTCAGAATGTGGCTGCCCTGCTGAGGTCACTTCACTGGCTACCAATCGTCACCAGGATCAGGTTCAAGTCCTTACCACACCTACACAAAAGGACAGCCCCCGCCTACCTACAGGACATTATTCAATCCTACAAGCCAGCTCGACCACTCCACTCTTCTATAGCAGGGCGACTTGCACTCTCTGCCATCCGGGTGAATGGTTCTCACTCATCCCTAGCACAAAGCTTATCCACCTAGCTCCCCAGTGGTGGAACAAACTCCCTGTTTCTCTACAAACCACTCAGTCATTGCCCGTCTTCTGCCGTAGTCTGAAGACGCATCTCTTCAGTCTGTACCTGCACTAACTAATTATCACTACCCTGCATGGTACTCCCAACTAGGATCACTTATCACTTGTACCCTTCTACCTTATTCCTGTAGCACTTTCATGTTACACATGCACCTCCAACCAGCACTCATATTGCATTTGTATCGTTAACTTGATGTTGTAGCTAGTTGTCATGCCTCCTAGTTTGAAATAACATTGGGCCTCATTCACCAATATCTTCCTAAGTTTTTTCTTTAATTTGTTCTTAAGGAGGGTCCTAAGAAAAATCAACTTCAGATTCACGACGTGTTCTTAAACCGCAGAATTGTTCGCACGTGTTCTTAAAATGATGAATCCCATCGTCTTCGTAAATGTAAAGCGCATGCCAGTTGTTCCTAATTAGCATAGGTAAACGCCCCGCCAATCCCCATAAAAGGGCATGAGACTGCAGGGCCGTGTGCACACACAGAAATCGAACAGAAAAGTTGAGAGCGAACGAAGTCAATAATGCCCAAACGAAAATCTAAAGAGGGTGGAGCACCGGACTCCAAACGTAAGAAAAACTTCAGTAGTTCTGAAGTGGAGGTATTGCTGTGGGAAGTGAACAGCAAACGACCTGTCATATTTTGTAGCGTCAGTAGTGGATATAAAATAACACAAAAAAAGATGCATGGGATGCTATTACTCGTTCAGTGAATGCTGTATCCGGAGAAGGGCGCACAACTGATGAAGTAAAAAAAAATGGTTTGATGTCAGATCTGAGGCAAAAAATAAAAAAATTCTGGTGGGAGTGGGCGCAAGGAATTGCATGTTATGCATTCAAACAACAAAACGCTTCTCATCACATTAATATCGCTAATTAAATCAACCGGCAGTAAACTGCATCGGAGTAAACCCGTCGCTGCACAAAACACTGCACAAAAAATGTATTGCCAGTCATTTTGGTGTCACCCCCCTAGTGACGCCTCTGAATAAGTGTTCTCTTCTTCAACATGTCCATGTGTTTAAAAAGTGTTACCATTCAATATTTAAACATTTGCTTTTGCAGTATAGACCAAACATTGCATAATTGAAACCCCCAAAAGGTCACTAAAATGGTTTGTTTTTTTATCATTTATTTACAGATGAACTCCCGCTTGTCATGGTTCTGTGTTTCTGTCTCTGTTTTTCCTTGTTGGGCCGCCAGATGGCGGCACTTCAGTTTTGTGTTTCAGTTCGTTCTCCCTCCCTGTGTTAATTGTATTATTGGTTTTAATTATTCTATCATTGTTCCCACCTGTCTCGTTACTTAATCATCGTCCCCACCTGCCTCTCGTTATCCCTTCCCTCTCGTTTGATTATGTATTGAGTGCACCTGTATCTTGTCTATTTAAGTTCTTTGTCCCCTTGACTCAGGTGCTGGTTCCTTGTGTTTGTTTCTGATTTGTATGCATCTGCTTGCCTGCGTTTGTGTTTCTGAATGCATTTCATGTGTGTTTCTGTCTGCCCTGTGTTTTGACCTGCTTGTGTGTTTCTGACTGTTTCCGCGTGTGTGTCTGCCTGTTACTTCCTGCCTGGTTTCTGTCCTGCCCGTGTTCTGTTCTGTGTGTGTTTTGAATTTTGAGTTTTCTGTTTTGTATTTTTTGGAAGTGCCCTACGTGGCCTTTTGGTTTCCTGGTTTTTGTCCCATGTCGTGTAAGTAAAGTCTTTGTAAATTTTCCTTTTGAGTTTGTGTTTTTTTTTCCTCTGCGTACCCGTTACGTGACTCTGCTGAGGCAACCACCCTCTGAGGTGGAACCTGGCACCTTAATGCTTTGTAAAATAATGAAAATAATTGTAAAAAATATTATAAATGATGAAAGTTATTGTAATTTAAATCCTATAATATTATACAACTGTAGAATTGAAGAAAACGCAATAACCAATTATTTTGCACAAACATGTCAGCACTCAAATGTGCGTGAGTGTGCTCTTGAGTGTGCATAGATCCTGTTCTTACCTAAGAACAAATCCCAAATAAGAAAACATTGGTGAATGTCAGAATCTTCATAAACTGCGTAAGTGGGTTTTAAGAAGAAAATTCTTAAGAACGGTTGGTGAATGAGGCCCATTATTTTCTGACCTAGCCTATGCTTACTTTGGCAGCATCATACTCCAGTTAGAGCACTAAGGTCGGCCAACCAGATGCTCTTGGATGTTCCAAGATCCAAGCACAAAAATAGAGGGGACCGAGCTTTTGCGGTAGCTGCCCCTAATCTCTGGAACAGCGTACCTTTTCATATAAGAACTGCTCAGACCCTAGAATCTTTTAAGTCGATGCTGAAGACCCACCTCTCCTCGTTGGCATTCAATTCGAGTTGAGCTTGTCTCCTTGATTCTAACTTCTATTGTGCTGTAATTCTTTTATTACTATATTTATTGCTTCCTTTTATTCTTATTTTTATTTACTTTTATATTCGTTTTTGGTATTTTAAGTCTGTTCAGCACTTTGGTCAACTGGTTGTTGTAAATGTGCTATACAAATAAACTTTGACTTACTGCGTGGACTGAACTTACTGTGTTAATGGCTATGAATAACTGTTTCATCATGAGTATTGTACCTTATCGGACCTGTTTTTTGTAGTTGTTTCAATGACCTTCGGTATGCACTAATTGTATGTTGCTTTGGATAAAAGTTTCTGCCAAATAAATGTAATGTAAATGTAATGGTTAATGTAACTTGAACGGCTAACGTAACATCGGCCGGTTAATATAATAACATATTACGGCTACAAATGTTTTGATGAATAATGAAATACTTCAACTGTTAATAACACATCAAAAATCCAGTCTTCTATTATACCAAGTGTACTTACTTAAAAAGAATTGAAATACTCATGAAGCTATAGAAACACTACAAAATGAACCCTAATAGGGTTCATGTTGGGTTCACCCTAATAGGGTTCATAGGGTTCACCCTAATAACCCTCACTGCACTTTTGGAGTAAATCCATTGACTGTCCAGTAAAGCATACCGTAAATATAGAAAAAAGGATTAAAGCATCAGAAACGCTTTCAGAGACTGAATGCTTCTTGTTTAAAAGTCTCTATTTGGAATTAGGGCTGGGCAATACAACACAACGAAAATGATCTAATTCAATAATGGTTGTCACCACTGGGTGGTGTATTGCCGTTCTTTTTGTCTTTTTCTCATTAGTTATAGGCTAACTGATGTGGTAGTAAACATGCTTCAGAGACCGTGTGAAATGCTTCCGGAAAAAACTGATCAGGAGAAAGGCCTTATAGCTTCAATGTGATTTACAAAAACGCATCACAGGTTCACACGGAAGCTGTACGATATTGCTGCAGATTGGCTGCCTTATCAACACTCAATAGACGCTTACGCTTTTTTCTCTTGAAGTATGTCACACAGCCTCTATAGTTTGGTTGTTTAATACCACTGTAAAACACACGCACACGTACACACACGCAGACCCACCCACACACACAGCAGCCCTGTTCCTCTTACGGTTTGCACCACCAAGGTGCCATTTGTTTTCCTTCACACAATAATGTCTGCTCATCCTAACCGAGGGAATGGACAGTTCCCCACAGCCCAACTAAAGCCGCGTTTCCACCAAAATTACCCGGAACTTTCAGTCCCAGGAACTACTTTACCAGGAACTAAAAGGTTCCTTCAGCCAATGGTTGTCTGCGTTTCCACCGGGGTCTAAAGTACCGCGAAGATTAGGCAAATTAGCCCACTGACGTTGTCGTCGGTCCATCTGTCATATGATTTCTTCTGTAACCCCATACTACCACCGAAGTAGCCTACATTATTTTCTAATAACCGGGACAGCCCGGAGGGGTTTATTCCACTTATATACAACGGGTTACCAACAATGACTATATGGTTACTTTTGTATTTATTGATTTTCATATATCCTCTCAAACACATTCATTAACAGCAGAAAACATGCACACGTTGTAAACAATTTGCTGTTTTATTACTTTCTCGTCGTCAATTCCATATAGGCTAATCGCAAAATGACAAGAATAGAACGAAAACTCGGACTTGCGTGAAAATGTAAATTAGTAGTGGTACAGCCACCGTTTGCTTTCCTTCGAAGTTAGGCTACTGCTAGCCGAGCAGCGAAGTGTGCCCTCCAGATGCGAACCATGCGCCATAAATGAGTCCATAGTCTTCCTGGTCTTTTCGTGGAATTGAAAAATGGCAGTAAAATTGAGTAAAATTACGGCAGTCTGAAAAAGCTAAAGGGAAGATTACTAGAATTAACCTGCTATTTTACCCGGATAAAAAGTGCGGAAGGTGATTTCCAGTTTGCTTGTACTCTATCACCAATGTTAATTATGCAGAACTACCGCATACCTCACATAACTGTATCAAACGTTTTGAGTCAATTACAACGGGCTAACAAAGAAAATCCGGAAGAAAATACTCAGCAACCGAATTAATCCGTTTGAATGTTTTGGTAGCCTACGTAATATGCTGTCCCAGCACGAATGCTTAGCATTTTATAAAACGAATACTAAAGCAAGAAAAGAACAGAAGAGCACACGTTATAATTCCAAGACGTTGACAGGCTATAACCAAAAGTAGGCTACTGCGCCGCATAACATACAAGTTTGATTTGAAGTTATTATGAAAATAAATTGGTTTGCCGCTGCATATTTTCAAACATGGCGGGTAATGGCGGAAAATAAATACAACACAAATGCTACGAGTACTCGACCAATCAGAAATGTTCAGCGCTGCAAGCTCCACCCAAAAGGTTCCTGTACTTTCGGAAAG